>NW_021850553.1:107300-145263 GCF_003651465.1 Formica exsecta
GAGCCCATTCGTGCTCATTCACGATCGTTTTACAGGATGATCAAAAATTTAGCGCGTCCGTTAGCGCGAAATTAACTTACTCACTTTCGTTCCTCGGAAACGCGTTTGGCCTGTAATGTTAATGGCGTAGTTACAAATGGTACGCTTACCGGTAAAATCGTTGTAAATTGATATATGTTATTGCATCTTCTGACGACATTGAAAGATAAATATCTCATGGCATGAATAATTTGATTTCTTTGGCCAGCTTTCAAATAGCTGAAAACGTCGGAAACTACGCTTCTCGCGTTTAAATATAGAGCCATAATAAAGTCATTTAGAACCGACGAAAAGTATTATGTACCGAGAGAGGCTTTCCCTGTTTGCTGCTTATGTGATGAATGTATTTGCTATTCATAAGATACCCTGAATACGAAATTCTTTCCTTAGTAATATTTCTTAAGTCAGAAATTTTGTAAAATGATTATACTTAACAATGAGATATAATGCCTTTTAATGCCTTTTATTTCTTAATAATTTATTTGCATTTATTTGCTTTTAAAATATTCGTAAAATGAAATTTTAAAAGTGATAGAGAAAATTACAATTTCTTTTTTAGAAGAATTAACTGTACATTGTTTTTGTTGTACAAAAAGATTCTGCATTTGGTATGCAACTTCTTTTTGGCACATCTTCTATAGAGTTGCCGTTAATCTTTTTCAGAATTGGTTTTCGGCCAACGCTAATTTGTATGTAGGAAAGCGGGCAATTTCTCGATCGATTTCTCGTCGTAAGAGTAAGCCGTGCAACCGGAAGTTCATTACCTTGGTGTACTCGCCCTCCGTTGCGGACAATGCTCTCGGTACACGACCCTGGCCGATCGCCAGTTTTTGTCGTGCGTTTTTACCTTTTGGTATTAGGCCAAATTCTCGCGACGCGAGCGTCCATTTACGGTCGCTTTCACCTCGATGCTTTGCAATTAAATATCAGTGGCAACTCGGGACGGAAGCGGAAGAATCTCGGATGGAAAGTTCCGAGCGAAATTTAGAGCTAGAAAATTTAGAACGGATTTTCTCGACAGCTGATATCGCTCTTAGAGACGTAAAATGTTTTTGCAACGAAAAATAAGACACAATTTCTTTTCAATTTTTACCAAGACATAGACCATAGAATCCTATTAATGTAGCAATATAAAATATCTCCACAGTATATTTTTTTAAAAAGAAAACATAAATACGGATTATATTATATTTGCGGAGAATTTTATTATAATCTCTTACATTGTATTACATATCGAAAATATTGTCTTACACAAGAAAAGCTTTCTTTATAAAAAGAATGTAATTGTGATTCTGGGTACAAGCAAAACATAAAGATTGCAAATGCCTTTTAAGTTCCATTTCCAGTTGGGCACAATTGTAATTCTTTAAGTCGGAGAAGCTTATATGCCTTAAGGAAAATCTGTAAAGAGAATCGAAAGAAGCGGCGTCAACGATCAATATAGAACGCAGGACAATAAAGCTCACGACGCATTTCTCACGTCCGGTTTCTGTTTTCCTCTCGGGTTTCAAGAATTGATTTTGTCTCGCAATTCTCTTTGTCGGTTATATAACGCGAAGACTAATGACTGCCAATGAAATCCGCGTTGCACAGAACTAGTTATACAAATCAATAAATATAAAGTTTTTATATATACTATATAGTCATACATTATATTTTATTTTCTTTTGATTGTTTTAAACTTATTTAAATCTTTATTTATAGATATTTATCATATGCTTACTTAAAGATGTATTTATATATATTATTTTATATTTCTGCGACGTTCTCTCCATTTTCAATGAACAAAGATTAAGCGATCGTGTAATCGGATAATTATAACAAATAAAACTTGTGCGCCTGAATTTACTGTATCAAAAACAATGAATATTTCTAAACGTAATAATGCATCGGCATGTGCCACCGATGGAACGTGCCCATATTTTTATTTCGCTTACACTCCTTCATCTCTCCATCTGCATATTACGTTACCGTGCTGATAACGGAATTATGCGAACAAACGATATGGCACTTGTGTCGCCGTCACATATACCGAGTTCTTCTCTTCTTTCATCAGCGTGCCTAATGTCGTTATTTACGCGGTAATCACGACACAATCGCTTTTTATGCGACCGTGAATTCGCTGGGCGAATAAATCTCTTGTATTATTTCACGCGTTGACAGAGTCGCGTTTTGACAAAAAAAAAAAAAAAAAAAAAAAAAAAAAAAAAAAAAATTTGACACAGTGACACGATTGCCACAGTCCCTAAAGGGTGAGAACGTTGGTAACTCTCGGCGCCCTGCCGTGCGTCGCCCTCTTTGTACCCTCGTGTATAGCAAGGGTACGAACGCCTCTTTACACACTGCACTTTCTCTCTTTTTCTCTTGCTTCGCGTCGACGTATCATTAAGCTGTTCACCCTCGTTTTTATTCGAATTGCTCGGAGAAGCCTCACCCTTGCTTCGGGAGTATGCACGTTATAATCGTTTGCGGCCCCCTCATGGCGAACAAAAAAATAATATCGCGCTCGACTGAGCCAAGCCAACATTTTTCTCCATCCGTGTTGCATCCACGTGGCGTAGAGACCCACCTTTCTCATTTTACGCAGGGCCGATCGAGTGACAAAATTGTTAGATAATTGATGTTTTTCTATGCGAAGTATAATTGTCTACATTTTTTTTCATATTTTAATTAATGAATTTGAATTATGATTAAATTAATTATTTACAAACTACGATAAGATGCACTTTATTTTTCTATTCAATGTCAATATAATGTTATGAAGTAACAGACGATATTTTTCATGTAAATGTATATATTAGAATTAAAAATAATTATATATTTAAAATACAGAACTTAACTTATTGCATCATATAAAATATCTAAAATGATGTGTTCTCAATTGTTTTAGGGTGGCGAAGATGCAGAGAACGCAACGGCCGCCACGAGCAGTCCGGAGGAGAAATCAGCAGCGAGCAGTCCATCGGCGGACGAGCAGGTAGCCGCCCCGGTAGCAGCGGCCGAACCGAAGGAAGAGTCCAACACGGCATCGCCAGCAGCAGCTGCTAGCCCGGTCGAGGAAAAGAAAGAAGAACCCACTCCCTCTGCCCCCACTCCCGTCCCGTCCGTCGAGGATAAGAAAGAGGAGACGGTCGAAAAAGTCGAGGCCGAGAAAAAAGTAGTCGAGGTCAGTCAGTCAGCCGGCGGTCAGTCCGTAACGGACCCGATAGAGATCCCAGTCCGTGTCCAGCCAGTCGCGACACCGTCTATCATTGAGAGGAAAACCAGTGAGGACCTTCCCTCCCTGCTCCCGTCCAGTCCACCGCCGACCCCCATAGACCCGTCGCCCTTGCAGCAGGCTCGGCAGGCCGCAGCGAGTGCCACGGCTCTGGCCGAGGCACTTCAACTGCCTGCCGTGGCTGCTGACGAGGAAGAGTCGACGCCGACATCACCGCTCGATGCGTCCTGCGACGATGTTCCCCAAGAAATCCGCGAATCCGCTGTCCCCGCTATCGCGTCTCCGACATCATTCGGTTCCTCCGCCGACTTGCCCCCGACGGAAACGACGTTTGTCGCGAAAGTAGAGCGCTCGCCGGTGGTAGAGGCCAAGATCGAGATCGAGACATCTCAAGATGTTGCGAAGATGGTAGGGAAGACGTTAGCTAGTAGCTGTGACGATAAAGAAGTCGAGATCGAATCAAAGGTAGAGAATGTGTTGGAGAGCCCTGTCACGATGACGAAGGAGGTATCGAAATGCCAAGAAAGTGAGGCAAATAGGGTAAAGGAAGCGTCGCCGTTACCAGAAGTGGAACGTGATACGAGGAAGCAGTTGATTGAACCGGTCGATAGTAAAACTATGCAGAACGAAGATGTGGTAGAAAGCAAAGCAGAATGTCCCTTTATTTCTAAAGAGATAGATCCGTTTATCGACAGCAGCGTGAGAAAAAGCGATTTTCTGGATCAGTGTCCGATAAATATCAGTAACGAGAAACTGCCAGAAGTTACGGTTTTTTCAACGGTAGAGGAAGTTTCCGATATTGTTGCTAAAGTTATGAATGAGCCTTTAGTCGTAGAGTGTCAAATAAAGAACGAGATAAATAGCTGCGAAGGTGATACGAAGATAAATGCACTACCTAGCACTGAGAGTAACAAAGTTAAGATTGGAACATTACCGTCGATTGAAATTGAATCAAAAGACTCATATCCGGCGGTAGAGCAACATTTATCATCTAAAAATCTTGAGATTGAAAAAATGGAGTGTCCAAGTGAAACAATGCAACACGTAGAATCAATTAAGAAATTATCGGACTCCGATCTTCTTTCGATTGACAAATGTGTGACTGTTGAGTCAAAGATATCATCGAAAGCCATTTCTACACCCTCGAAAATCGAAAATTCACTCAAAGAAGAACTGAAGCAATCTTCAGCAGACGCGGAAGTTGAAGAACATTTGTCCGAAAGACTGATCGAATATGAACACGATTATGCGAAATATGCGTCGGAGGAAGAAAGAATTGCATCGATAACTTCACCGACTGAATTATTCATAAATTCCGAAGAAGGTCCGCTATCAGTTTCGGGGGATATTGTAGTAGAAGCTAAGCCGGCGATGATCATTCCAGAAGATGATAGCGTGGAGGAATTCTCCGATACCACCGAGTCCATCAAGGTGATTCCTGATACTGACGAAGAAAAAATTGAGAACGAAGCAGAATCGGATACCGCATTACCCACGGAAGAGACATTGATCTCCGAAGAAGACATGTCCGTTCCGGAAGACGTCACAGGTGAACCGTTAAACGAAATTATTAGCACGTCTGATAATATTATTAAAAACGAAATAAAGATAACCGATGTAGAAGACACGCTACCAGCTCCACCTGAAAATTTGCAAGTCTCAACCAATTCGCAAATATGCGAATTTCAAGATATAGCAAATGAAACAGAACATATCGTTAACAGAGAAGATTCAATCGCGATATCTGCTTCAGGCATTGAGACAGAAACATTTGTAACATCTCCGTCGCAGATTGAACAAACCAAAGAAGTTGAAAAATGTCCTCTTTTACCAAAAGATTGTACGACATCATCTGAATTCTGCTCTTTACAAGACTCGGCACCGAAATATTCTCCGCAAATAGCGTTTTCAGATTCTCCCGTTTCAAAGAGGCACTCTCCGGCACGAGTTCTTTCACCCGGACCGGAAAGCGTGCCCATCTCGTTGGAAGATCTTCCCCCGGCGCCCGAAGACACGGGGATTCAAAGTTTAGATTCCTTTGATTATCCTTTACCACCGGAAGAGCTCTCTTGTCCGTTATCATTGATTGTCACTCCGAACGTGTCCACAGACGAGTTACCACCAGCTCCCGTCGAGCACGCGGCTAGTCCGAGAGATCCGACAGAGACGCTCCTCACACCGCCTATAAGTCCCAACTTCCAATCCAATGCCAATATCGCATCCGGCATCGCGACAGAAACCTCCACGAGAGATTGCTCACAAATTCCCTTGTATGACGACATCAGCAATCGCGAACAACCCGCGTCACTGAGTGAACCGATGATTTTGTACAATCAGTCGGACATTGAATTGAAGCAGAGGCTGGCGGCCGAGTGCCTAGCGAAGACCGAAAGCCAGGAAGGGGCCTTGTTGTCATGTGAATTGTCAAACACCGTCCCGTCAACTGCCTCCAAGGAGCATCACCAGGTGACTAACATGCAACACAATCTCCTGGCATGAATGCGGCCGGCCAAAATTCTTTGGTGGGTCCCTCGTTCCACATATATCTTCGTCGTACGATCCGCACCATTACTGTTTCTGTGGTCTTATCGCCTGAAAGAAACATCGGCTCTCCTCCGATTCCCAAATCTCCCCGGAATCCCTTCAATACCCGGAGTTTGATCATTGTTGATACATACTTTGAATCCCTAAAACTCTTTCATATCCAGCAAACTGCCAGTATCAAACAATCTCGCCTTTCCGCCCCGTTCTCTCGACGAAGGGTAACATTGAATGAGACTGACAGCGATGTCCGGGAGGTCTTGCACAATTCTCGAGTTTCGAGAACAAAATTATATTTTGCCAGTCGTTCGAGTATGTCGATGCACGACCTAGGAGGAGCCGGCGGATCCTCAAAGAGTCTGCAAAATACGTTTTCTGTCCCGATGCGTTCCCTGTTGTGTTCCAACGCCTGAGGGTCTCGTCTCGTGTGCATCCTTCGTTCTGTCGAACGTGATTAACAAGCCTTACTCTGCTGCTCGATATCCTCCGACGCTTCCGCCCAGCTCTCCCCCTCTCTACCCCATTTATTACCATCATTACCAGTTATCACCTGTGTTGTTTGCCTCTTGGTTTTCTTGACAGTATTAACATGACTTTTTTATACGATTAAAATTAATGCGCTGTAGTAGAATATTTTTTACGGCGCGGTGAATAGCGGATCAATCGCGCTATCGTGCCAATTAATGTAATTTCCGTAGAAGATTGTTATCCTTTTTTTTTCATGTCGAACGCTCTTATACTAATATAACATAGGCGCTCAAATATTAGAGGTACCTCTAGTGTGAATCTCACTGATAGACGTAAAAGCAGTTGGACTAATGACACGCGCGTGGTAGCTGACGTTTTAGATTTTAATAGATATGCTCATTAGAAGATCTCGATACTTACTGTCGTGCTGTTCTCGTAATTGCATCTGTTGTGTCGTATAAGCATCTTGTACTTGCGCATGCCGAGTTTTCTTATATCTAAGGGATTCGTCAGCGGGATTTTCAATTCTTTACGCTGCCCGAAGCATGACGAAACGATTCTGCCGAGACATTTTGTCGTTATGCGGTGCGTTTCAAGCGAGGAGGTAATTGCGATTGTTCGGTCATACTGTCCAGTAATGCAGGCCAAAGTCAGATATATTCTAATGCACTACTTGTATAGTTACTTAAAACTTTATATGCATTTTTTTATTATCTATATTATTATTATTAACCATTTATTTTTATATAAAAGAGTTCCGTTAATTTTATTCTATAAATTAAGTACATTATATATAAAAAATTTTATTTTAATCTCTATTTCTGAGTAATCTCAGGATAGTTTTTATCTTTTACTAAAGCCACAACATACGCATCTCATGATGATTCGATAGTCACTTATGTCCTGTGATTCACGAGAAGAAAAAAAGGTTTCGTTCAAGATTCTCTTCCCGAATGAGAACTGTTCGGCAGAATCGATCTTACGTCTTTTGTCCTTGTTACAGCATGCTGGGATTTGGATTTAAAAAAAGAGACAGATGGATAAAGAAAGATATAGAAAAAGCGTTAGCATAACGAACAGAATTATATTTTACAGAAAGCTCCGGAAGTCGAGGCGCCGGTAGAAAACAACATCGCCCACAATGACAGTACGACGGAAAGCGCTGATGAGGCTCCTAAAGTTGCACCACCGGCCATCCCGACCGAGGCACCCGCCTCCCCGCCAACAGCGCCGGCTATCACCGAGGACGTTGCCTCGGTCACCAAGGTAATATATATATTTATATGTATATTCCCAGTCTAGCCACAGTCTGAAGATTATAATCATGTATGCTACGTCCACGCTATTATTAGCTTGGAGTGAGTCATTGTCGATGATGCACGGATAACATCGATCGATCATTTCGAATATATGTACGTGAAGAGATTGTTTCTTAGCTCTTTATTGTTTGTTTCATCTTGTATAGAGAATTTGTTTATGCATATTATTACGAAATGCATTAATGAAAAAATTTAACGGGATATGGAAAAAACGTGAGAATAGTGTACCCTAAATTATGAATCGTATTTTGTAAAAAAGATAGAAGGAAGTAGAGATGGAACAATTTAAAATTTCTATCCTGAGAAAAATTCATACATCAATTTTTCAAAATTTTTAATTCTTATTGACAATTTCCATAATAAAAACGTAACAATATATCTTGATGGAATCTGTATGATTACTGGATGAAGACCTCTCAGCTCATCTAAACAATGACATAGTTATTAAAATTGATATAATTTACATGATGATCGCCAAGAGATCATTTATGCTCGACGAGCTTAAATGAGGCTGAAGGTCATTATCGAGTATATTGACCGACGAAGATTAACGAGCGAAGGGGCCATCTGATTATTAATACTGCGACTGCACCTTTTTAATGGTGACTAAGCAATCATTAACGCCATTAACGTTTTTTATTTTTTTTTCAAAGGCCATCGAGGAGATCGACATAAGCGATAAAGCGGTCGCGGCGGCAGTGAACGAAGCTATCGAATGCAACACGAATGTAAATGATTTTTTTATAAGATATTCTTGCGCGCGACATCAATCTGCACTCAAATAGTCGAACCACTCATTTCTTCTTTTTTTTTTTCCAGGAAATCATCGCTGATGCGCACCACCAAAACAACATAAACGAATAAGCGCCAATTAATCGAATTGTATTTTGGAAAGAAAAAAGTTCTTTTCTCTCGTTAAAACCAAAAAAGTATATTATATAGATATGTATATTTGGACCATTCCTACAACTAAACAGAAAATAACGTTCTTTCGTTACGAGCAGCAAAAGGGGAAAACGGGATGATGACGACGACGATGACGACGACGACCGCGATATCGTGAGAGCATATAGACTCTGTGGTAGGCCTATTATTAATTATTAAACGACGTTTGAGACGACAGGGCAAACGAGAATACGCGCGAAGGAATGAATCTACAATCGTATTATTTACAAATGGGCTTTATGAGGTCATATGTATATCGCGCGAATGTTCGTTTACGGGGGAGCAAATATAGATTGTTCATGCACGGTCTCTTTCACTGATTAAACGATTACTCGTTTCATTCTTTGTGGCGCGCAGATAGAGCAAAGTTGCGCACGTATCCTTCGGATTGTATGCAATCGTTACAACGATATCGGCCCTGTTATGTAGAAATTTTTAAAGTTTCATTAATTGTTACTGAAGTCTAATGCTCGAACATCGCGCGACGGACAAGCGATAGGAGCGATTAATTAAGATCGTCGAGATGATAGGGCGAGAATCATTCGTCGCGCATTCCAAGGGAAATACTCATTGGATGACGCCCTCCCGTAATTACATAACTATTATACTCTGATGAGAGCGAGAGAGTGTGAACGAGGAAGAGAGAACGAGAAAGAAAGAGAGAGAGAGAGAGAGTGAAAGAGAGAAAGTCAAAATATAGAGAAAGGAATCAAGGAAGGAGCAGGCTGTGCGTGATTGATAGCGATTGTGTGAAAGGGAAAAAGAACAAAAAAAAGCGCGTAAAACAAGAAGGATGAGGATGCATCTTTGCCACGGTGAGAACAGGAAAAGGACGAAAATATGCGAGAGGAAAACTAGAAATAGCGGAAGAAGATTATTGAGCGACACGCGATAAAGTTCGTACGAAAAAAAAAACCCGCGTCGACGACTTTGTTGAGGGCACCCGATATATTGTTTCGCTCGTATTTCCTTCGCGTTCCTTAATTTTCCTTTTTCCGTTTACATCTGTACAATCGAAACGTTTTTACGTTGTAACAAGGAACTTGCACATCTTCAACATGATTTTGATAGGCGCGTATCCTAAGGCGCTTGCGAGCACACGAGGAGACACGTTACACACGAACACGAAAATGACATTTATACCGCGTATACGTATATACGTACCATGCAACATACGAGATAAAGTATATACAGTAAGTCGAAATGAGATGTAAGTGATATATTAATCTAGACTATAGAGAATGCGTTTGTGTAAATTCGGCGTTTGTTCGAACATGCTAACTTCTCCATAGAGGAAGAGGGAGGGAAAGAAGCCTATCGTAATTTTTATGATAATCATTAAAATATCGCCTAATTACAATTTACATACGAGACATGCACAATTTACCACCCGGAAACGGTACCTTTTTCAAGTTTTCATACGATGTTTCTACGTTTCTACGTTTATACGGATCTCCAGAAGATAAAAAAATAATAATTATTATCTACGAAAAGCTTTTTTTATTAAGACTGTAGCGTAGATCTTAAAGTGTTATAAACGAGAAGCGCATTATACACGTGTGACACGCTCCGATATTTGGGAATATCGCCGAGTGAAAGGGTGGGACCGAGCGTTCACTCGTGTCCGTGATCGGCATTAATTTCTAAGCGGTTACATACATATTAACGTGTAAGGACGGGAAGGAAGTAAGATTAAAAGTTGTATAGTAAAACAATACATTCATTAAGTATATCTGTCCGCAATGATCTTTACAACGAAAAAATTATTCATCATCTTCTTGGAGCGGCGACGACACGTTTTGGCGACGAGAGCGAACTTTTTATCGAAATTCTTCGCGAGCGACCCGAGACTGATATCTGTGCACCCACATCATTCTCTAGTGATCGTCATCACTCTGAGGCGCCGTCGAGGCAAACCTCGCTCGTTTATTTATTTTGCGCCGGAGACTACAAAATTGTGAATGAGACCTTTGGATCGAAGCCGCCTCAGATGCGAAAGTACAGTCTCCCAGTATCTTCGATCAGCAGTTATAATAGTAACTAAACTATTCTACATTTATCTATAACCTATAATAAACTGTGAAACAAAGTGTATCAGCGGCGAGCATTTATTTCATCACAGAACCTCTATCCCACATGACTTATAACATTGATACATAGGAGTTTTTATAGATCATTATTTATTTATTTATAAAAAGAAAAATATCAAAATATATCACACTATTGCTTCTAAAGCATTTATCACTGTATCTAGTTCGTCCTTATCCAGCTCTAAATTTATGATTTGTTGAGATTCTGTATCTTCGACTATTAGGTCCAGCTGAAGAAGGAATTCCCGCAAAGAAGCCATCTTGCTCGAACCCATTATCAACTATCAAAAACATGTGATGAAGCAAATAAAGCCAAAAATAAAAATACAAGTAAAAAATGATTGTTGATATACCTTTAATCTCCAATCTAAATCGATTACAGTTGGTAGATTCCTTTTGTAATGTTTCCTCAATAAAGCATTTGTTAAATGTTCCCTGCGCACTTTTAAGCAAGTAAGAATGTTTTGTTGCACTTGCTCGGGTAATTCATGATATTCTTGCGGCATCTAAAACAATCATTTTTCCAATAAAATTTATTTCACAAAAATACAAAGGAGTTTAAATATGTCCTTTAAGTTATATCTCATATCAAGATTATAAAATTTGATTTGATTCTATTAATATCAATATTCGTATAAATGCAATTTTTTAACAATTTCATACCTTTTCTTCTACCATATAAAGAGAAGCAGGATTCCGTAACAATGATGATATTAGCTTATAAATTCCTTCGTATTCCGTTTTGTTCCAATCCATGCTATTAAAGAATTTATGATACGATGGTCCTGGACGACCACAAATTTCGTCGACGCATGCATGTAACAGCTTAATGTAAAGAAAATTATTATGTCATTTAAACGAAAACATGAATATATTATTTTGTTTTACTAACTTCTTTCAAGACATTGCTTTTGTCTTCATTAAAGAGGTTTATGTACAACGATTGAGTGCCTTCCATAATTGCTATTTTCTTCAAGATACACTTTGTTTATTATGATTGTTTTATCACTGAGTGTTAATGTAAAAACAGATTAGATTTTCCGGATATAAAACACATTTCGTAAAGCTTCTAATTACATACTGTTCGCGTTATTTCTTAACTATATCGCGATATAAAATTCTCTCATTCAAATAGAATCTTAAATATTAAAGATACATTTAAACAGTAACTGTAACAATGAGATTTTCAATCGCGATTGACAACTACAATAAACGAGGTTAGGAAAACGAATACAATCGCGTTTGACAGTTCATGCATTTGCGCCATCAGCTGATGTATCTTGAAAACTGAAGATGTATCCTCGGTTAAGATAATAGTAACTTTATCGACCGAGGATTAAAATTTGAGCACGTACTTTGGTATCATGCTCGCTGGATGGCGCCACCGATATCGAAAAACCATTAATTCTTTTTGCATTTTGCGCCGCCATTTGTAATTTCTCATAGTTCTTATGAACGTTGAAGCGCGAACGTGAGTCGCGAGTTTTTTCGTCAGATTTTCGTACAGAAACTTGATTCTTTGCATAAAAATCATAAATCTGATAGCGCAGATGAGAGAATAAGATACTTTTATACGTTTAGACTCGGGGATAATGTTATTTACATAAAGATCACCGATCGATTCGATTTCTCAAGACGAGGTGAGTGAAGCTTGCCGACAACGGACTCTTTATTTTCGAACTTGTAATAACGTTTTATGCAATTTGGTTTCAGATGCTGCTTGAATGATCCTGTACTGTGATGTACGCTGCTTGAATGATCCTGTGTTGTGATGTACGCGGTCTACATGTGTTGCTGGGTCGGTGAGTCGAGTATTTCTTCATCCATACTTTTCGCACCTTCGTTCATCTAGCACTTAAAGCCGCCATAATCAATAAAGAGGATCGCATACGACTTGTATATGTATTCGGGGTCTTTCTCTGTCTCTGTATCGTTATTAGATCTCAGATTTATGATAGTTATTAAGTGAGTTTGTTTAGGTATCTCGTTTAGATAAGCGAAGGTGTAATGTGCGACATAAATTTTTCCTTCGTGATCACGAACGGACAAGATCAATCTCGATGCAAAGAGAGAAGCACAAAATATATTTATTACGATATTTGATATGTACGCTTAACAGGTATGTACGTGCGAACGAATGTTTATATGCGTAAGGTATATAAAAGCATGGAAAGTTCAGGACGTGCGTAAACGTTTTGGTCGCGATTTCGATCTCGCGTTGAAAGATGATACGTCGAGATAAAGACGTACGCTTTAGTTCCGAATCCGGACGAATCGCGATCCTCCAGTAGCTTCGTCGAGAAATATGATACTTTCATTGTGAGTTCGTATCGCGCGTTCTATTCGCGATTTTCGTTAAAATGGAAAATTTATATTTAAGAAAGATTTATGGAGATAAAATAGTGATATTGTATAAGAATTTAATTTAATTTAAAAATCGAGAATATAAGAAAAATTAAATTAGAAAAGAATAAAAGTATGTTTTTTTCTTTAAGAATCAAATTAGAAGAGGGAGAATAAGAGATGCGCAAAATTGCATATAATCGATATATTTTTCATATTTTCAGATTATTATATTCACGTAGTAAAGAAGCGGCGGTAATTAACATTATAATGGCTATTTTTTCTCGCAAACAATCGCATAGTCCAAGCACGCATTTACGATTCAATGCACACAATCGACCTATTTTAATTCTTTGTGATTTTGCTATTTTTTTTTAATAACATAGAAAATACAAAGTTACAAATACACGCGGCTGCATCGCTTGCAGCGATTATAAGGGCCTTCCTCGTGTTACATCACCTGCGTAAAGACGCAAGAGAAGAGAGCACGCAGCTCTCCTCTCTCAGTATGGTTTTACATCCACTATTTAAATATTAAATTAACGAACATGCCGTTATACATTAATGCTCGATTAAATACAATAAAGATATTCTATTATGTAACATACAAAATATGTGGATACATTAATGATCTGTTTCAATTCTGCGTGAACGTCCATGTCTGTATTCGGACTTTGGTATTTTTACTCTTGATGTAATTATTTCCGTAAATACATTTCAGGCAAAGCATGATATATAGTCATGTTTAATGAAACGAATGAGAATGAAAGGGATTCAACAGTCCTCGCAAGATGTAACGAATGTGAAGTCTTCTCACGCAGAACGGAAACAGGATCTCAGACTAGGCTCGCGTCCGAGGTCTTCTCAGCGTAAACTATGATACTACGACACATCGTTTATCGCATAAAATTACCATTAACGTAAAAGACACGTATCGCATCCTCTTAGATCTACATAATTTTAGCGATGCGATTTCTCGAGTCCTCGCCGACGAGATTCCTGCTCAAAGAAGGCAGTTCTTTTTAATCATTTCTCTTCAAAAATTATATAACTAGAAGCACTTTTTATCATCACTGGTAATTTTGCAGTATAATCACTAATTTATACAATACGTTGTATTCTTCTAAAAATCGCTTGAGAGTTGTATAGAATGTTATTTTCCTATATCAATGACATATGTGCGTAAAATCTTGGATATTTATTTTTTATTTTTAACGCACATCGGTAAGCCGCCGCGAGATATCGTTATAAAATGATCCTCGTCACTCTCTTAAACATCGAAATATTTTACTATTCCCGTGACAACTACTGGTATTGAAAATTAACGATCACATTATTACTATCGTATTCTCGTTGACGAACGATAGAAAAGAAAAAGCGACGATGATATACGCGTACGGGCCCGGATAGCGATGTACATTTATACATAATGACAGGGATACACGTACACATATACATATATAATGAGTCTCTCTTTCTCTCTCTCTCTCTCTCTCTCTCTCTCTCTTTTTCTTTCTGATGAAGACACACTTAAAAAAAAAAAAAACAAGAAAATGGCACCATCAATTTCTCGTGCGCTTCATCGCGCTATCTTTCTCTTCATTGGCACGACACGAATTGTATTTTATGCAACCGTTATCCTTCCTTCTTTTGCTATCCGTATATATTAATCGCGATTCCTCTAGCTTCTGAATCGGTGATTTAGATTCGTACGGTATGCGCTACCTGCCATTGCGTTGAAGGTGTCCCTTTTTCCTGGACATTTGCCTGGCCGTTTCATGTATTCGCCGAATTCGCAATTAGGCATGGCACATTCATTGCTCTGAATGCATCTGCGATCAAAGATGAATTATATCATATATTAATCATAGTCAAAATAAAATTTTTGATTTGTTTTTCTAATTGTTTTAATCTATAAATGTTAAAATAATTTTGTGTAATATTGTGAATTTCTAGCCTGCTAAAGAAGCAGTCGATCAATTTTTATCGGGCAAAACCTTTTGGAGAACAAGATTACTAGATCAAATATTTTACATTACATTTGCATATAAATGTTAGAGTGCAGTTAAGTTGGATTCAGGCAAAGTTACGGTGAAACTTTACCGTACGTGTATACAAACGGAGTTTGCTATTTTGTTTTTTAAATTCCGGTAATTAAACTCGTGCATTGGAATACTTTGCGGTAAAGTGTGTCGCGAAATTGCTGTTTCAAAGACTATCTAAACATACTTACATTCTGTCCGCGAGGGAGAAGTATCCCTTTCCGCGTCTGGTCTTTATACAATTCTGATTGCTGTCGTAGCAATTACATTGACAAGCGCCTTCCAGCGTGATCCTCGGCGTGAATTCCGACGGGCATCGGCATCTGTAAATTTTTTTTTATCGCACAGCACCGATATTATGAGGTAGTGAAGAATTTTTCCTTTTCCGAATCATTTTATTCATGCAAAGCGTCGCGTAGATTTACGTAAATAAGAAAAAATTGAATATTTTAATTTTCAGAGAGTTTTACTGAGAGTCGCGAACTGTTAAAAATATATACTTTAACGGACTTACGGTTTTCTCGATGGCGGTTTCTTCATGTTTTGTGGGGGCGACGAGGAGTGCCGATACACTCTCTGGTCTGCAAATTTCTCGTTTGTCGTGTCGTATTTGGACCTCTCCCTGCATTCGCATTCTGTGTGATTGTAGAACGATAGCTTCTCCACTACAGTGCCGCCGGCCACGTTCGCGGTCTACAATAAAATCAGAAATAAACATTACCACGGGACGCACGCTTTCATAAACGCGCGCGATATGTGCATAATCAACGTCGTAAACGATACATTATGTTCCGAGAGAGTCTGAAGTGCGCTTGAAGCTCTCTCTCTTCCTCTCGTTGATGGGATTTTTTATATTTCGTTATTTCGTTATTTATGCACTAATATTTATTCGCACGCCACATTGCGGAAACGTTTACACGGAAGTTTCGCCGATAAGTAAATATCGCCGTGTAAAGTTAGGACTACTCGCGATATGCAGAAGTAACTTTGTAAATAATAGTACACGGTGTACAAGAAGCCAGGCAGCCTTATCCGTTCGTTATTTATAACTACAAGGTATTGTGGAACTATCTTCTTTCACACAGATTCTTTAAGAGATCGAGATCTATTCTTTTCTTTAAAAAAAAAAAAAAAAACAGTGATATTGCACGACGCTTTATGCAAATAATTTTCTCGCATATTTTTCATTATTATCGTATCGATTAACCGGATTGCTATTCTCTTACCGATCGTATTGCAAAAGTGAACCTTTGGACATAACAGTCGAGCATTCTTATCGTAGTATTGGCGACGTCGTGATCTCGTGCTAACGAGAGCAACAAGACCTGAGGCTGCATAACATTACGGCAATAGTTAAAAAAAAAACTAGACGATCAGCTCGTACATCCGACCCGGTTCTAATTGGGTTCAATTAACCTGACTCACACTTTGTGAGAGTCTGCTGTACAACAAACTAGGCGTTTACCGACTGACACGGATGCTGCTGGAGCGCGGGAGTTATCCGTATCGTCGGGCCGCATTTAGCCCGCCTTTAATCGGCTCTAATTGCTCTGAGTCACTACTCGTACCCGATTTCTGCTCGTGTCTGGCGCATTCCGATCGGTCGTTGTCTTAATAATTAACGTGCAATTAATGTCCGATATAAATAGACGCGCAATTATTCGATACATTATTTCATCGCTTAGCAAGTAATCTCGAGATATAAATGATAGATCGGATAAAGAATAATTAATTTCAGATTTCCGTCAAAGAGATTCTTGTCTGCTTATGTCTGAAATATCACGCGCATTCTATTTACATATTTCATATTTTCTTGCCGTTTATTACAATGTAAAACGACAAAGGTTCGCGTGAGCGGGTGAAAAATAAAAGTTTCATGGTTAATTGAAAGTTGGAAAATCACCGGCGAGAGAAATTCTAAGGCGGTGACACGCGTCGAATCGTAAGCGACCACATCTTGCGCTCGTAATTATACTGTTCTCGTAATTGGCAACTGGCTGATGTTCATTGTGCGCGATAGAAAGCTCGTTGTACGTGACTCACGGATTATCCCCGCGAAGCAAAGATTCACGGCGTGTATTATTACAGGCGTGTTTTAAAATCAACGGGCACGTTAGCTGTAACGGCGAAATTTCGTAACGGCAGAACACGGAAGCAAAAGAGAAATGCACTAAAAGTTCAACTCTTGCGAATTAACGTTTGCATTAACGACTGAAAGAAAAAATCGCAAAGGCGTAAAAAGAAAAAGGAGTATAAGAAATTTATTTCATATCTTAGAAGTACCTTGTCATATATGTAAATAGTTATCTTTGAATTTCTAATCCGTATAATACAAGTATTTCGAACTTCTGCGAATTTCTTACGCGCGTGGCATTTAACAAATATCTATTTTATTACGTGAAATCTATGAGTCGTGCATTCTCTTAGCATGGTTGAAACGCGAAAGTAACTCGTGTTAAATGGGTCGAGTACTCGATCACCAAGATCGATGATAATGAACGACACGCTACGGTACGGTGTGTCCGGTCGACAGTGTGTAGGCGATCAACCGCGGTTAAGATTTTATTTCGCGGATTGTCGCGGTCGCAAAGTGCGGTGATCACGACGTCGCTCAATTAATGCCATTTCGCCACACGGGGCAACAGTACGAAGATACGATTGCAACAGTCACACATTTCTCGCGACGTTATTAAAATTACCCAAGGGGCAGGATTGCGATAGTCACTGTTCGTGATGGCTTTAAAAGCGACCGGAAAACCACGCGATATATAATTCTACTCGTCGCGATATTGATATTTTTTCCGTATATCAAAGTCTCCCGAAAAAATTTCTCTAACGAAAAAAATCAAATTAACTGGGTTTAGGAGTAGTTATTTTCTATCAAGGTTTATTTAAATGCATCGTAAGACTTTATTAAACTGAGGATACGAATCTTTATACGCGACAAATTGCGTGGAAGAATTGCGTGAGATTTCTTTTTCCCATGATAAAGTACACGGATCTTGTTGGCTCTTTGTAATACGAGTTGCATTCACGGGGCATTCTCCTTCTTTCTCCGAGCTCTGTCAGGTCGGTACACGAGGATTGAGATTCGCGATCGTCTCTGACGAATAACCAAGCCGAGAGATCATGGTCATAAATTTTATGCCGCAGTGCTGTACGTAGGACGTCCTGTGGTGAACGTGTTCAGAATTGTGCTTAATATCACTTTTACTATTTACTATTTCAATTGCATTACAAATATTCGAGATTACCTTATCACTGGTTATTTTAATTGATGCAGGCTCGTTTCGCGATTACCCGATTGATTAATTCTCGTACTCGATTCGTATCCTATTACTATGTATTTTTTTTTTAAATTTTCTCAATCTTTTTTTAAAATTATATATGAGCAAATATCACGTATTTTAGTAATTGTAATATTATTACAAAAAAAAAAAAAGAGATTATTTAATTAAGATTAGAGAAGATTTTTTAAAAAGATGGTAATTATAGCCGTATTATCCAGTTATATGTTTCTTGATCGACATGTCTAGTTACGAGTTTCGTGAATTTCTTCGCGTGCTATCAGCATTGATATACGGACGAGGATAATGCACCTCCTAAGGGATGCATCAGTGGTAGCGTGGCACGAAGTTCCGTCGGTCTCATGTTTCAAGATTTTTGTCGGAAAGCGACATGGAACAGCATAGGTATATTTATAGGGTGCAGCTAGGCGCTTACGACTCCACGCCCATAAAGTCAGTATTATAAAGTCAGTTTGGAATTGTCGCCGACGGCGATTGTATATATATGTGCAAGTTTTACAGTATGAAGTAGTATTCTAGCATTTCTCATGTTCGTTAAATTTTATAAATGATACGGCGTTAACTCGAGACGATCAATCGCGACATTGACTGAAAATTACACGATATATCGACAACATTATATTTATTATCAATCTTGAATAATAACGCAATTTTGAGCAGCGCTTTGCTGAAATGTCCCAATTTGCATCTCCCGATACCGTAATTTTTCGATACACGGTTACGATGATCGCGGTGCGTAATTGTAATATCAGACGTAGGAAGTAAAGAACGTTACGAGAGGCGCATGTGATTTCCATAATGCCGTGATGGGTGATTTGCGAGAGTTTCTTCGTCGAAGGCTTGCCATGAGTCCGTCCCGTAGACCATGGCGAATTCCGGAATTTAATTTCCGCGAGGATTATCCCTCTCGCGGGATCGGAGCAGCTGACTGGTTGCCTCATTAACATTCGCCGTATCTCGCTCCGGGCGCTCGTTCGTGAATGAAACACAGGAACCCGGCACGAAACCGGGCGCACGCCTCTCTGGAAAGAGATCGGTGAACCGTGTCCGGGGTGATCAGTTTCTCGGATGAATATCCCGTGTTTATCTTGACAATATTACGCTACGTTATATCGAATTTGCGCCGCGACGACTTTATAAGCGACGTCGAATTTTTCGTGAATTTATTTTATTAATTAAGAGAAATAGTCCCGAGTTAATCTTTCAAAGTTTTATTTATTTCGTAGATTATACGTATTACATTATATTATATATTTATTTTTTATTATAATTTTATTGTATAATTTGACTTTTTATATCCTTTTATTTTATTTATTTTAGACCATTTTAGAATCTAAATCACTCTTATGATTTATTTGATAAAGATCGGCGAATAAGATTTTTTATTTTAGTCTTTTTTTATTAATTCCCATCGATTAAAATCTCGTGAACACACACACATGCACAAATATTAGGATACCGGAGGATGCATCCATAGATATAATTTTCTTAGACCTTTTTCAACTTTGCTTTAAAATACGAGAGAGCAAAATAAACCGTGAATCATCGTTTATGCTATTTTCCGTGACAT
Organism: Formica exsecta; assembly: GCF_003651465.1. NCBI lineage: Eukaryota > Metazoa > Arthropoda > Insecta > Hymenoptera > Formicidae > Formica > Formica exsecta. Next base: position 127,183 of record NW_021850553.1, read on the forward strand.
TTTATAGCGGACGGTATTTTTCATGACTGATATCAAAGATATTATTTTACATATTGTAAATGTTTATAATCTTATCAAAAAGAGAATATTAGCGCGAATCCCGTTAATACTATTTGCTAATCGCTTGAAGAACGTTGTCATTGTAATAAAAGTGTCTATCGAACAGACAGCGGCAACAGACGCCACATGTCGCATGACCATCTCTTATACAAAGTTATCAGGTATCTCGAGTGTCGCGAAGGATTGTTGTATCGTAAAGGGTTCAGACTAAACAATATTGATGAATAAGATTCTTGCTCCAGCGTGAGCCTTGATACCCTTCGATAAACAATATAAGACGGAAATATTAGTGTGTGTACAAGAATTTTTATACATTTATAAATAATGTTTTTAGAGAGTCAGCATCTTACGACGATGATTTCTGGGTACTCGCTTTCGGTTCAAGTTTAATGTACGGTGAGGTGCAATTAACGGACCATGTGTTGCAGCAAGCGGTATCGAAATGCGTCAGACAGATAAAGCCCTTCCGGTCTCTCCGAAACGTAACGAATCCTCGATTAATCGACTCGTTCGGTTAGGCAAACCGACGCGGCCTCCCGGCAACGATAATTAATTCCTGGCGTCCGACGGTAATTAAGGGAAGGACCGCTTCGTCATCGCACCCACACGGTCGGCATCGCGGCAGAAAGGTGCGGGTGCGCGGGATTACAATGTGGCTTTTGTGTGCTCGCGCTTGTGTAATTAACATACAATATTCTTGGAGCAGGGAGGTCCGTTTCTCAGAGAGAGGGAGAGAGAGAGAGAAAGGGAGAGGATCAAGATATTCAGTACTTAAGGACGGCTTGGAAATATTAATACATTTCTCAGAGAGAGAGAGAGAAAGGGAGAGGATCAAGATATTCAGTACTTAAGGACGGCTTGGAAATATTAATACGTTAAGTACCATTATCGCACGTGGGTTCCTTCGTAGATGTAAGCCGTTAGAGAAACAGTTGTACGACTTATGTTATCCTTCTTAATTAGTTGATGGTAGCAATATATTCGAAATTATATTATATTTTGCGTTTCTGAAAGGATGTAAAAGCCGAGTTTAATCTTTGAATTGAATTTCAGTAGCTGCAGTAGTTTGTTAAAAGGGATGTTGTGCTTTGTTAGCATAATTTACTAACGGAACGAAACGTGTAGATAAAAGCGGAATGCAAATCGCACACTGGTCTACGATTGCTGCTTTCATGAAGCAGATAAGAGACGAAAGATACGGTATATCCAATGTCTGTCAGGCAGTCTCGATCTTTGATACATGGTGTCTTTGAACGATATCATCTTACGTTGAGGCTCGTTCGTACTTATCAGCACTTTCTTCATCTCCGCCTTTTGATGCTTCAGAGCTAGAAACTTGCTATGGATTTACGTCTACGTTTTATCTCGCATCGTCGTCTTATATTGAGAGACTTTTTCCGATACTTCAAACGTATTAGCGATGAAAAAATATTAAAAAGATTATTTATTCCTTTCTCTTTCTTTTTTTCTCCGACATGACTTCTTTTATTCATATTTTTTGTCGCGAGAAATATTCGACACGCATGCGATATATTTGAGTACGACTTCGATTCGCGTGCATCGGATTTTCACGGGCACGCGCGCAGTAAGTGTTAAGGCCGATTTGCATGTGATTATTGGTGGGCGTTCCTACATCGACGATCGATCTTTATCGCCTTACTGTAACGTCGAGTCCCCTTCGGCGTGGAGATTACACGGGAATCAGGTATGGCGTCTATCGGAACTAGACCGCGCATCGATTCCTAATTGCGCGGATGGAAAATCGAGTACGCTATCGAGAGCGCATTTATATAAGCGAGGGTCCAGTCTTGCTCGATAAACCGATACCTTATCCATTTAGTTACTTTAGATAAGCAAATCAAGTTTGTTTTGTATCGCACTGTAAATTCACTCAACGACAGAGAGAAAGTTTGATGCGATCGTAATTAATTGTAATTGCATTCTGCGAAGGGGTATTTTTTTTTACAGAAATTTATCGCTCATTTCTCTTGCCCCGAACGTTTTTTTCAGTGACTTTAGATGCGCGACTACATAACTTTGGTAATTTCGGTTGTGCCGCCGATAAAGCTGTCGTAAATCAACGTGCGTTTGGGTCAGCGCAGTTCGCGTTCAACCTGTTTTGAACCAGATCCGAATCGCCGCCGGCGAAACTATGGGGTTATGGTGGCAGCTAAATGACTCTGTCAATGTGAACAGGTTGTCCCCTCGCGCCGTTAAATACAGGTTTCTATCGAGTTCCGTGACTTCTAATCATTTGATAAACGTCATCAAACCGCGCCATCGATCTTATCGGTATCCCAAGTATTTTGCAACTTTGCAGGATCGAATATTATTTTTTCCTCTCGGAGAAGCGTTCCGTCATTAAAATTTATTATTAGTTTTAATCTTTATTTTTTTATACGATGAACGTACAGAAGGATTTATTTCTTCATTTGCAGTGTCTTTTAAAGCATCGATAAAATACATGAATGCAATAATGCCGTTGTACATCGAATCGACTAACATCGTCGGTTGCTTAGATAACTTTTCTTTGATAATACGTTCGTTCGTATATACATGAAACAACGGCCTCAACTACGAGGATTCCTTGAATATTGATTAACGATATCTATCTACCGTGTCTCCCGTTGGATAACGATCGGTCCGAGTCATGTCGGTTCTATAATTCCGCAGCGTGTATTAATTAACGTATACGGCTGACCGGTTCACTCGTGTATTGCCAGTGGCATATACGTCCTGTCGACACGTTAAGCAAACGTATATATATCTCGATAGCCTTCAACAAATTTTTATATAATTTGACATAGCAGAGAAGAGAAGAGAAATATAAAAGATGAAAGAGAAAGCGTATAAGGATCTCCCATCACGATTTATCTTAAGAATATATATATATATAATTTCGAGTATTTTTCCATAAAAACTAAGTAAGACGGGAAAATATTTAAGAAGTGTATTGTAAAATAAAACAATAAAAAATTAGACACTTTGAATCCTATTAGATTTATATTAGGATTTATATTATTGCAATTGATTAAAATTTATCTTAAAATTGCACATAATGGATTCTTACGATTGCGTAGATAATACAAAATTTCATTGATCGTTCGCTTAATTAGCATCGATGTCGATTAATTTATCCGCATTGCATGCACGCGCACAGCTGTAAGTTCTCGTAAAACTTGCCGCCGTTGATGCGTCGGAACCGCGCGTGCAACGAGAGGAAGTTAAGCGCGGGAGCATTTCGCCCTTTTTGCTCATGCTCGTGGAATGCACGGCCAGACGTGCATGATGCAGCGGCGATGGGATGCGATGCGTTGCGCACGTGTAACGCCAGCCAGCCGGCCAGCCGTTCGATAAGAAGCGTAGAAATTAACGGCGACCCGCGTTTCACTCGCTCGAGAGATCTCGCTGACTCGTCCTCGGAATCTCGGCTTCGATTTTACCGAAGCTTCGCAATTTCGTAGTCGATCGACGTAGAGCGTGACTGCCAATTGAATCGTGCAAATGCGAGGGTTTTCTCTTTCTTTGCTTCGGCGAGAGATGAAAGAAGCAAATTATCGCGGACATGTATTCATAGCATTCAATTATTAATCTTGCATATCGCAGATCATTCTGTACCGATTATAATAATAATATCAAGCTAAATGATATGATATATTTGTTCTAAGGAGGGGGTTTTTCATCCAATGATTCGAGTTTATATTGAATCGCGTACGCTTTGAGCTAAGAAAGAATGCAACGGAGAAAATGGAGCGAAACGAAAGCGTGTAATAGATACCTTCGGTGAATTGCAAAAGTGTCGCAATTACGTTTTACAATTTCGCTCTCGATCACCAACTTGTCTCCGAAATCGATAATGTCGACGCGAGCGGAGTATCAAAATTTAAAAGTCAATCGATGTGTCGGCGGCGGAACCAGTTCTTGTGTCGATCGCGGATAGGATTCATGAAGATTGAAAGCGGAGAAACGACGAGATTGAGGGGGAGAAAACGGAATCTGTGAAAAAACAACCTCCGATCGATGGTCCTCTTAGTGAATGGACGGAATAATCGGAGCTGCGCGTAGCATGATCGTCCAGGGACGAGGGTCAACGAGATGAGAGATTAAACTCGAAGAAGGAAGTCGTTTGAGCATCGTTCCCTGAGTCGCATAATTTATACATTGGTAGCCTGCCGTGATTTACGGGCGATTTAGCGTGTTCTCTTAGGGATAGTAGGATGTTTCAAATGTCATACAGAGATATCACGTAGAATTACTTTCGATGTCAAAGTGTCGGCGTTTCTTCCGCGTGTCTCATCTGTGAGTCAAAGCGGCGGGAGTATAAGCGCCGATGTAAATTTCGGTTGACACCGCATAAAGTGCATCGCGTAACGAGGATCGTGCCGTGCTTTTATTCATCAAAATGTAATCTATGGTTGTGTGACAGCTCTCTAACTTGACTTAAATTTTCAATTTATCGTCGCTCCCATAAGAATTATCTTACTAATTTTTCCATTATGTATCTTTGCGATGTTGGAGAAATACTCAATTTTTTAAGGATGATACATTATTACAGCTAAATTATTATAATTGTTTTTATATTTCTCTTTTTATTCATAGTTAGCTCTTTTAGTTCCTAGTCTTTTCTACTCTTAAAAAAATTTTGTCCAATCTGATCAACTCGATATTCCATCGATGTAGTTTTTTTTTTTTTTTTTTTTCCCAGTATTATTTTTCACTGAAGTAGGTATACGCTTGCACGGAGGCCGCGCATTAACTTCGGCGGATTAGTAGTTACAGGCGGGTTTTAAAGTAGCCGGAATCGGGTGCTGCCGTGTACCATCGATAAATCTACCTTAATACCAGCGGATGAAGTCAGCTTAATATCACGGACCCACCTTCGAGAATTACGGTGGAAAGTTTACGAGTGCGCGCCCGCGGGTTACAGGTGGTGCTGGTTTACAGGTGAAACTCCGCGCGAGATCGAGTCCGATCGATCCGAACGGAGGATTGATCATCGCGCGAAACGAAAAATCCATTTTACGGATATTCACGTTATACTCCGTAGCTATTATTTTCTCCCACGACGGGTATTTTATGTTTCGATTTAAACGATAGCGTGCCGTTGTCGGCGGTTTACTCGGAAACGGATTCGATCTCTCTATTATCCGCGTGGCGGGACTTTTGCGCGAATTTATGCGACTGAATAGCGATACCCGACGGCAATCCCGACGTATATACGTTTCTGCGAACACGAGATAATTGGATTTCCCCCTTTCCTCCCGATATGTTTCATTTGTGACGCGGGTTTGACGCCCGTCTAATTGCAAATGGTTCTATTAAGCGAGCGCATTTTAAGAGCTATACGTCTACATTACGCACGGTATAATTGATCTCAACTCCAGACAGATAATGGTTATTAATCGCGTGACTTATTAATTTCATCTGAGGCGAGTTAAACGATCGCGTTCAAGATAGTTCGAGATTTTAGTACTTTCGATAATGCATTGTATTTTTGTTCGAATATAATAAAGCTAAAGAAAACTTAATGCGAAAATTTTGTGACGCGAGAATAATATCATTGATATAAGAAATTTAACCGCGTTTCGAACTGAATTATATAAGTATATCTAAGTTTTTAATTTGGCAAAATTATTGTTTGCCGTCAAACATTTTGTGAATTTAAAGTGGAGCGAAATTCGAGATTTGACTTAATTTGGAGTTTAATTCGAGTTATTATTATATTGTATTTTCTCTCGTAAATCGCGTAATGACATTGTAATTAAAGATTGAAATGTCCAGAAAAAGGCAGTCGCGAAGTTGCAAGGTTCTTTCGTATTTTTCAAAGTTTGCGAGCGAATAAATTCAGATAAGTTCAGGAATTACCGTTGAATAGCTGTCTTTAAGAAATAAATTGTTGCAAGCAAAAAAAGATTCAATTATGATGGTCCATAATTAAGAAAGGGTACTGTAACGAGATGTGCGAAGATTGCAAACAAGAGTTACATGGATAAAAATGAAATGTCTTTCTGTCAGCGAAAGGTCAAAAGCAAAATTAATTGATTAAAAATATGGCAATCGATAATCTGCCATAAGTCCCGTAACGGAAACGACGTGGTCGTCTTTCGCCCGTAGATTTTCTCGACGTGGTGCACCGCGGTAAAAACGAGGTAGGTCGAGATCTGTCCGTGCGAGATGGCCGTGCAACTCATCAAGGGGGGGATCTAATTACAGGGTTCTGTTTCCTCCAGTAATTAATCGGTACAACCCGGAAGATTTATGTCGGATTGAAAATTGAGCCTCCGCATTCGCTCGCTCGGCGAGGGCAATGTTTGTTTTTCGTGATCTTGAATGCCGCTATACGAGTCGTTGCTTTTCTTTTACGTCAAATAAAACCATTTACTATTTATTAATAATATTTATAATCATTTAGATTTGTAAAATTATAATTTTGAGCGAAATTATTTGCGTTGCGAATCGCGAAAACTTTCAAGAGGCTGGGAGAAAGATTTTTAGAGAAAGAGAATGAGAAAGAAAAGAGAGAGACACCATTCTTTCAAAAGAATTATAAATATCCTCTTCCAAGGATACTCTCTTTCATTCGCGAGTTGTAAGACCTGCTTGCACCCTCGAGAGTACTTAGAAAGTGGCCGGTGGAATCTTCTTCTCGGTCGACTAGTTACATGGTGTTAATATTAGCGGGACGTCGGAATCCGGCCGGACGGACCGATCGCTTGAAATACGAGATGGGAACAATGAGTTTCCGGTTAACTTTGTGCCTTTGTACCATAAGCGACAATGGTCTCATTGTCTTGTACGGACTGCATAAAGATGTGCTCCTGCAGCGAGGACTCGCGAGTCAACTAACTTTCGCAGAATCACATATCGTTGGTGTCTACGATCGATAAGAATAATCTACCAACTTTATGGTTATATCTAATTAACACAATCGTATAAAAAGAAAATCGTGATAAATTTATTCCTTAAATTAATTAATATTTGCTGAAATATTTGTAGAAAAATTAGTCGCCGCCTTTATATAATTTTTTTGCGAAATCCATAATTTATTCAACGAATTTTTTTACAATTGAGTAAAAGATAGATTTAGATGTGCGTGTGGTAGATATTTATAAACTAATGTTTTAAAATTTTAATACACGAACGCAAAAAAGAAATCACAAATTTAAATGTCTCATCGGCTCATAAATAATTAATTTCCGTAAAGGAACTATCAGAGATCGATCGTATTCGATTATGCAATCGTGACGATATTGTAAACAACAATGAATAGAGTTGTGATCAGTGTTCTCACGCGAGGATAATATATAATAGTTAGCGCCGATCGTCGCAATCGGCCGAGTATAAAGCACCGGTAACACATATATTCCCCAGTCACCTGCAAGTAAAAAGCGCGCGTCCGTTCGTAGATGAACACGTCGCGCTATCAGTTTGTGTCATCGATGATTGCGCAACCGTTCGCGCGTTACGATATCCATCCGCATTGTTAAATACCGTGATTTATCACGCGTGCATCATCCGGTTGCTGCGACCGACGACCGGTCGGGATCGACGAACCATCGCCTTTCTCGGCGTCGTCGCGCTCGTTAATCTTTGCGATCCTGTCGCGAAGCGATGCAGCCGGCTCGGGAAAGAGAAAGAGAGATCACGAGGATCACGATCGCGCGGCGTGTTAAACGTGCCTGAACGATAAACGCATCGCGCGAATTTAACCGTCTTTGTAACGCCACGAGTGCACGAAAGATCGTCATAAAATATGCTCGTAATCAGCTGATCTAGCATCTTGATCCGAATGCCGACAATTTAATGTCCTTTAGGATGATAAATATATCATTGCGCGATACTGTACTGCGAAATCCGTAAGAAAACATTCTTTCCAACGTAATTTTACAAATTTTACAGTAATCTCGTAAATGCGTGAGTGGATCATTTTTATCAAACGCTGCGGCAGCATCGCGGAACAGAATCTTTTATTTAAATTATTCTGGAGGTGATCAGTTAATGAATTATAATATTTAATATAATTATATGAGAAAGAAAGACATAATTTTTAATAAATTTTAATAAATCTTGTGGCGAGAGACTCGAGTTGGCAGATTTATAGAAATACGATTATTTCTTATGAACAATTTTAGCATTATCAATTCGCGTGATTATTTTCTCGAATTATTTCGCAAATAATTTTCGCCATTAACGATTATTTGAAGTAAAAGTGGAGATAGGGAAATGAGAATTTTAATTTATTGTATCTTGATATTTTTATACGGGCGCCAATCATATTTCTTTAACGATGCTCATTGACTGCGAATATATTTCGCATCGCGCTTTCATTTTTTCTCGCTGATATAATATTATTATCATGTTTGTGTGGTATCGTGCTCATGTATCATGCTCATGTATCATGCTCATGTATCATGCTCATGTTAAAAGAACGCAAGGCACGAACCGCTGGATCGAATAATTTAGGTAATACAAAGCTATTATCTACCGATCCGTTAATTAAAACATAATGCGAGAAACAGAATATATAATATCCGGTATAAAATTCTTTCATAAACAGCGTTCAATATATTTGGCATAAAGTAATGATATAAGAAGCTTTGGAATGAGATAACAAATCAGTCGGGACACACGGCCTTGGCGTTTGTTTACGGCGTTTGTTTATGATTAAAAATTCATGTTTATGTCACATTTTAGTATAATATTTAGTTTTATTTTCAGTAGTACCGTATAAAGTATCGCGCGCGTATCTTTCGTGAACGGTTCGTCACGTCCTAATTCTTTTAATTAATATTACTTTCGGGAGTGCCGTGTAAAGTATCGCGCGTATTTTCTGTTCTCATCGCGCCGCGGACGGATTTATCGTACTTAATTAGTTTTCGGGAGTGCCGTATAAAGTATCGCGCGTATAAGTGTATGTTCTTTTTCAACCGATTCGTGTGCGATCGATTAATGTATTTTCGCGAGTGCAACAAGGATAATCTCACAACTTAAGGAGAGGAGGTGGAGGCCTAGTCCACGTGATCAACTCCATTGCGCATCGATCGGTGAGTCAATTCTTATTTTACATTAAAAAATGCCAAATATATATAAGTATATCTTAATTTCTTGTTTTTATAAAGTTGTGAATAAAAAAACAAAAACTTGTGTGGTAACACAAGTGCCGGTGGGAGTTTAACCGACGGCATGTCGTGATTTTGCGCCTGTAATTATGACGATGACAATCTCGTTAAATCTTCTCATATGTGCGTGAGACACAAAAAATAAAAAAACAACTCGGCTATATCCGTCCGCGTTAATCAAAACATCCCGTAATAACGATCGCGATAACGATCGGAAATTCTAGAGATCCACGGCTAATTGCACTTCCAGCATTGCATATTGCTCTATTCTTAAGTCGTCACTCCTCAGTCTCTACGTCGACGGCGTCTTCGTCCGCCTCCAATTTCCGCAGGCGGTGTAAAAAGACGCACGAGCGGAGATTAAACGTCCGATAACGTCGAGTTGTTTCATCCGTAAACCAATCTTCAAGTACCGTTCACATAGAGTTCAATGCTAATCCGTAGAGACGTTATTCTAGTAACGTTAATTTATTCAGAAACCGCGAAATCATATAAATCATTCTTCCTTTTTATTTTTAATTTTAGAAAATATATAAGCGCATTGGCTAAAAAAAGTCGTAGTTAAAGTTAACGGAACCGGCCATGATGTGTACGATACCTCAGGGCAAGCTCTCGCGCGTAACCACCTTCGCCTTCGGGTCCCTCACGGCCGAGAGACAGCGGAAGGTTACTTTAGAAACTCGCGGGTGCAAGGTAGTTACCTACCTATCTACCTACGATGCAGCAATTCCCGTCGACGTCCCACGGCGCGAAGATCCTTAGCATCACCCTCGAGGCGCGTTATGCCACGGTTTTCATAATCGCGCCGGATTGTCTAAAAGACGCGATCTATCAGGCTGATTCGCTTCTGATTCAACGATCGAATTAGATGTCTCTTGGACACATAATTTTTTCAAAAGATCTCGATTCAATTTTTATAGAGAGCCGAGGATTAGATACCTTCGAATTCTTTATTTTTAAATGCCTATTTCAAAAAATGTTTACGTATCACAAAAATATCTTGGGTCAGTAGTTTACATGCTAATAAAATCCAGAAGTGCACGCGGATGTAAGCGGACCGCTCGCTAATTGCCCGATAACGAGTCCAGTTAATTCACTTCTAGACTCTATTCGCGCTCTGCTCGATGGATCGTTCCACAAATTCCGGCGATATCGAATGAAATTGCTTTTAGAAAGTCGATCTAATTAATTTCGCGCTACCGGCATTTTGCGACTTTCTTTCTGCTTCATCGAACCGAAGAATGTCCAATGCTATATGATCGAGATATGTTGGCGCGTTCGATTCTGCCATTTTTGCTGTGGAATTACCGTCTCTATGAGTCGAATCAAGATTTATTTATTTATTTAGATAAAATGTAAAAATAATATGTCTGCAATTAACAATGCGAAGAATACAATAATATGGATGATAAATTACACGCGACTCATGTAAGCATGCGAAGCCAAGTGGCTTAATAAACGAGACAGGTGAGCGCGATGACGCGCGAATTAAATGACATAAGTGAAATCGCATTAATGGATGTGAGAGGCGAGGAAAAGATGAATTCAAGAGACTGAGGATATATGCATATTATATAGACCGGCGATAAGTCCGCATAATGAAAGTGACATTCGCTTTCTGCGAGAATTTTTATGATTGCGATCTATCAGGTTGTATATCCTGATGTTACATACTTTGAAAATTAAAATTGTGCGTTTCTAACTAGAAAAACTTATGACAAATCGTATTGATAGATAATTACAATTCTCAATGTTTCTCGCATAGGAGAAATTAAGAAGTAATATAAATTTTACATAAATTTTTCCTACAAAATAATTGTATTAAATATTATCTGTTTACGCCAATTAAAAAATTTATTTCGATAAGAATAATGCTGGATACAGTATCGATAAAATAATGAATAATAAATTTACCTTAGATTTTACTTTCTAATCACACAATCGCGCTAGGGGGTATCATATATCGCGCGTAGGAAAACTCCCGCCGTTTCTCACGTGTTCCTCGCAAGAAAAGTGACGTCCCGATCATTATGAAACACATTAACATCTGCTATCGGCTAATCGTATTCTTAATCGCCAACGAGTATAAGCGGCTGACCTCATTTCAGGCTTTTATTTTTCCTCACCTCGCGACAATGGATCGTGCGGGAAAAAAAGTACGTTGCTCCTCGGCGGCTCGTAAGTGAGCGGCCAGCAGGAGAGAGACTCGTCGGCGAGTCGAACATGGGCACGGCCCGACGTACGCGAAGGGATATTATGGCAAAGGGACCAAAAAGAGGGGGGAACATCGGCATTTCTTCGCGTACGAACGCATGCGGCATTATTATCGCCCACGTGCGCGGCGCGCTAACTGCACGCGCAATTGAATCCCTCTTTCGCGTCCTCCGGGGCTTGCTTGCATGCCCTGTGACGACAATGCAGGAGTTCGCCCACAATCGGGACTGTCGTCTTTCAACGCGAAGCGATACATCTCAGGCTTGTCCGTGTTCGGTAGAAAAAAATCGCCGAAGCTGAGTTATTAATGATATTCAAGCTAAGAGACGCACCGTGTTTCTTTAAATGGAAAAACATCCTCCTACATTATGATTTTAAATCTCTAAGATAGATTCAGATCTTAAAATATTTGAAATAATTGTTAATATGTGCATTCTTTTAATAGTTTGATAGAAATTTAAATAAGGAAAAATATTTGATATATTATGCATAAAGTGAGAGAAAGTCGTTGGGATTTTGTGCGTTAACGGTTTTATATGTTATCAAGTATCGGTCAGCGTAAAATGTGAGGTATAAGCGTCGGTTGCCTATCTTATCAGCTCGAAAACCGCGGGGGTTCTGTAATTTAAACTGGTATGTTTAGAAACTGCAATACGGAATATAATAACGATCGTGTTACCGGGAAAGTTCTTTTTGTGATTTCGTAATTTCATATCCTCGATCTGTATTCGTAACTATATCCGTTTTTTTCTACTGGCATAAATTTAACGCGCATTAGTGCAGTGGACATTGCAGAGGATGAAATTAAATTCCTAGCAACTCGCGGACACGCTTTTTAGAGAGATGCACTTTGCACGCTTCAAATGTCACCGTACATCAATCTCATCATATCTGTTTGCTTAGAAATTCTGTATATCCTTGACGGTTATCGATGATATTCATCATTAGTAAAAAAACATATATATGTCAATCCAACTGTTTTTAAAGAGGATAAATTGAAGAGTTTCGAGAGTCATATGGAGGTCAACGATAATTTTCTTTTATTAAAAAAATACAGTGACGCGCAATATGCATGATTATTCTTGACATTTACCCAAGTCAAACGGCTACCCTCCTTTTCTTCATGTCGCATAGATCGAGGACTAGGTTTTATCGAGCGCCGTAAAACGCGCGAAGCAGCCTGCACACGTGTGTGGATACATACGTGTTTCGGATCGTAGGTGCGGAGCGAAAGCGTGGGCGTTTCGGCCATTATGTACCTGACATCGTGACAAGCTCGCGTGAGTTTCGAAGGAATCGGTAGTGGAAAAAGGAAGAGGAGAGAACGCAATTGAATAAAATCGGGCGTGGGCGTTGAACCGATCGGTCGACTGCATTAGAGGTCATTGATTGCAAAATTTAAAACAATGTGACCGTCGACAGCCTTTCGCTATCTGAAAACGTTTCGTTTTACTTTCCGATGTTTGTTACGTCACAATATAAAAGTGAGTAAGTCCTATTTGTCAACGAATTTAATCGCGTGTGACATAACTGGAAAATAATGTTCGCGCTTGTGTAATACATCGATGTCCGTGTAATATCGATATCTCGTGACCTACAGAATTGCGAAATTTGACTCGTCACCTTTTTCCATCGTCGCGAATCATTTGCATAATGGTTGGACGCCGCGCGCACGTACTCGTTATGTTTATGCGATTATTGACACTTGCGTGATTCACTTTTGACTTACGCACTACGTAACAATGGTAATCTCCGCGGGTTAAAAAGCGTCATCAATTGACCATAATAAATGGTCACCATCATGTAGCAAAATGTGAAACCGCATTTTGCCTTCTTACGTGTCCGTGTTAACGACTCTGAGGAAGATTTCTCTATAGAGATGATTGGTTTCAATTGGTGGTTCCATTTATCGTCACTTGATCAATATAGGCACTTCGAGATTAATTGAGCGAGCTTTTTAATTAAATACAAGGACGATGATATATATCCGAAATATAACGAACAGTCGGTATATTATATCAGTGAGTTAGATAACGTCAAGAGTGCCTTTGTAATTTTAATACGTACAAAAGTTTTAAATCCATCGATATAACCGGCTGTTATTAGTTGATGCGCCGAAATGCGAACAATTGTAGATTCAAACGATCGAGGTCTGAATGATTCGTCATTCTCGCTTCGACAATGAATCCGTTTGTCGACACTCTACTTATCGATACTGTTTTATTTAGTGTCACGTCGTGGCTATTGTCCTTGTTTAGCATCGTCACTCTTTTAAATTACGCTATATAGCTGGTAAAAATTTTCGCCGTTGAATCTACTATTGTTCGAGATATAACCCAGCTTCGATATCTCAATTCTTCGTGCATCTCCGGGATCAGCGAATCGTCCTTGGAAATTAATGGCATTATGTCGAGATTAGTTTGCAGCAATCTTAAATTATTATCATAACCGAAGCGCAGTCTGTGATATATTTGATTATTCTACTACTTTATTATAAAAGATCTGTGAAATTTAGAATGAAATAATGATAGAACTAACAATAAGTAAATGTGATGATTAATGATTGCTTATTACTGATAACTTTCGAAGGAAAGCGTTATCGGAATAACGGTTCGCAAATAGTCACGCTTTTGCATTTCCAAAAATAGTAAGAGTGAAGTAGCACGAGCGTATGAATAATAGTCACGTTTCATTCGTCGAACATCTATCATTTCGAAACAAATTCCATTCTCTGCTCATATCTGCGAGTGTTAACCTGTCAAGTCGGACATTGCGCGAATGCGTATACTCCTTGATCCACTTTCTTGGCGGGAAAAATTATCGCGAACGATATCCTTCTTAGCGAGTGATTAATCGCCTAAAGCTAACCTTGAATAACTCGAGACGATGCGCGTATAATTATACGGCATTCAAATGAGCGATTACTGTAACGCATCGGTTACAGGAGAATAATATTCTCGCAGCCATTGCGGAAGATCTAGTGTATTATTTTGTCTTATGAATCAATATATAATTTATGCATAATTCGACGTACAGATATTTTTTTTTAAATATTCTCGAGCCCGTCAAAATTAATTTTGCATCGCGAAGTTCGTGGAAATTTTTCGCGACACGATTTAAGTTACTCCTTCTGATGCAAATATTTTTTTTTATCAGACTACTCATTATGTGATATCTCCCGCGTGTATAAATTCTTTTCGCAAGTGATCGACACATACGGGGATTTACACGGAAGATGTGTTCTCGAATCCGTAATGACTCGCTCGTGAAATCGTCGCTAATAGAAATAAGAAGAAGGTGTGCACGGCGACGTGATGCGGATGTAGACATTATTATACGGCGACAAGTGAATAATTTTACGGTGAACGTCGCTATAAATTAGTCTGTCCCGGCGCGTCGCCGTCACTCATCTGCATAACGCCGTGTCTTGCATCAGGCAAGAAACCGCGATCGATCACGCGCGCAGTCTGGTCTTCTTTTATTTTTTTATGAATAAGGTTTTTATTTAAATATTTTAAATGATAAAAAAACTCTTTAGAAATCTTCGTAGCGATCTGCTGATATCTTATTGAAATCGATTGAGACATCTCGTCGACGCGTTCCGCTCGATGATAATCAAGCAAACTACAACATTACTATCATTCCGGTTATTCTCCCGGTGATAAATTAGATTCTTTAAAATGAGCAGTTTCTGAAAGAGGCCGGCTAATCGCGCGGAAAGAGCAATCAAGTGTTTGCGTAAAATGACAGCTTAAGTAATGGACGCATTCCATTCCATCCTCGATGCGAATTCCCCTAAAAGACTTCTTACGCGATTGATGATATTTATTGTTAAAAATTAAAAATCCGATGTTATGATTTATCGTTAATTAATCCCATTTCATCGTTTTTTTCACAAAATCTAGTAACTTATTATGATCCGAGATGGTTAACGCGCGGATAATAAAATTGAAACGTAGTAATTGAAAATCTTTGACGGGAATATGAACGAATCTGTCAGTCGAAATTTCGTTCCGAACGATATCGGTCGGAACAAAAACATCTGACAACCGTGAGACAAAGGCAGACGGGGAGTAACGATAGTGAGGTGATAGAAATTCATAAAGCGGATGTCGAACATGAGTGAAATTAATATTGGGAATAAAAAGATAAATGAGATTTTTTAATTGGATAGAGTGTTGAAAGGCTTCGCGGGGAGAAAAGAAAACACGAGAGGAGGTGTTGAACGGAACGAACGAACGCGAGAATGAATCGCGAGCACGTGCACCGGCCGGCCGGTCTCGCATTAACACAAGGAGCGAAAGGCCAATAAAGAAACGGGGAAGGGGGGCGGCTGTCCGAAATCGACTTCCCCGAATCCATTAACATTCGGATCGTTCCCGATTAAGGACGCGGACTAAGGCGGCGGCGGTGTTGGCGGGCTCGCGTGTAATTAGCTAAAAACGAGAGTTTAATTGGAGAACTGATCGATCTAATTAGCTCCAACGCGATGGCCGGTATCGCTGGATCGCGCAGCTGAATTAGAATTAATCGATCGAGGATTAGATCGAGCGATCATTGCGGTTTGTCAAACATCTGCTGTTGCTGCTACCGCATAATTGCCGGGTTAATCGATTCAATCACTGCAATTTGATGCGTACGCACGCGTCTCATGACACGGTAAATAATACATTGTAGCTTGAACCGTTACAAGTTGAGGAAATCCACAACGGTTAGATATATATAGTCGAGAATCGAATGGCGATATCTACCTCAACCGTCCTGAATTGCGAAGCACTAAAAACCGAGAGAGTTTGTACTCGTTGCTTGTGCTCGGAAAGTTTTATAAGGGAGAGAGAAATGCGCGACACGTACGATACAGACCGGAAGTTTTATTCTGGTTGTCTTTTTTTTTTCTCCTAACATGGTTGGTCGAACCGGATAGATAGTCATGTGGTAATGGGATAGATAAATATGCAGACGTCGAAACGCGAGGCGGAAGCGCGCTTTCCAGGGAACACTGACGATGCGTTTAGAATGCGAAGAATCGCGTCGACCGCCTTTGCAAAAGTTCGCCAATGAGGAATGACGTAAAGAAAAAAAGGAGCGTATCGCGTGGTCTAGGTGACACGGCGAAACGAGAAGCTACCCGACTTCCTACTTCGCGTCTCGGCACGTTCGTACGATGACCGATGCACTTGCGCGGATCTTAAGATTGTGGTGCACGCGACATTACGTGAGCCGCCGGCACGAAAGTTTTACCTTTCGCGGTTGGCATCTGCGGTTTCGCGCCCGGTAGACATCCGTTGTCGTCGAGCTCTCGCATCGGATAATTTTTAGATTCTAATCTCTAATTCGCATTGTATTTGTGAGATCGTCGCCATATCAAAGCGCTTTATCAGCTGATATCATATCTTTGAAATTCAATTGACGAAATTTGTATTTTTTTTTTTAATTTTTTTTTTTTTTTTTATAGTAAGTATCCTCGCTTTTTTTGAAGATTCCGAAATATCAAGAGGATATATATAAAAAAGAAAATTTTTGAAATTACATCAAATATTTTTACATTACAATTTATTATGTAATCGCTTAATCAAGATTTTTCAAACTTTTTATTAGAATATTAAATTATTTTTCTCTTGATACATGTGTTATATTCTTCATTTTGCAGCGCGATTTTACGATCATGTCCGCGGTTGCTGTTGTTACCTCGCTACCATGTAAAACGCGCATGTGTCGGGCTGAATATTGCGTTGCCGACACGAGAACGAAAGACGTAGGGCTTCCTCGGCCGAGATATACGGGGGTCTATAATGCAACCGCTGGAGTGGCAACTTAACTCGAGGAATGATCAAGCCTTAATGAACGCGGTGAGGTTAACGTAAGCGGAGGTTACCCGAGGTTAGTTTCCCGATTGACCGGCGGTTAGTTAGACGTTACGTGTAAACGCTCGCATATGCGGGCTCTGAACCGAAGGTTCGTGTGAGAAAGCATCCGATCGATCGAGTGCAATTCGACGAGCGCACCTCGTATCCGTGATTAATCTTGATACGGTTACCTTTTCGCTTTCCGTTCGATTAAAATTAATTTTAAGTAACCGTTCGAATTAATAAACAAAATTAAATATATGGCGACCTTATATATACTTTATATATACATATATATATATATATCTGTGACAGAAAAAGGAGATGTTTATTCGTCGTTCGCCGAAATAAAGTTAACTATAAACGACATCGGTGTAACCGGTCCTAAGGTAATTGCAACTGCACCGCTGCTAAAGATCCCAATTTAAATTGCCCTGAGGAGCTCGTCCAGCTTTTTAAACGAGAGAGGATGGAAGGAGAGGGTTTACCGAATGGGGCTGTCCTCGGCTCTCGTAAGATATGACACGCGAATTATTCCGCGGACGTTCCCCTTGAATTATGAAGACACCCCAAATAAAGCTGCCAGGCGCATCTTCTCTTGTTTCGAGGTTCGAACAACTGCGGGCAACAAACGATGACGAACGATGCGTACGTTTTAAAATAATCCAAAATTTATCGCCCTTCGCCGCTCTTATATTATTGCTTTCGCGTTCTCTGACAAGATGACAACGCATGTATACTCGTGCGAAGCTCGGATATACTCTCCCTCTCTCATTGTATGCAGATTCGCGTCTTGAAGTCCTGCCGGAGGACCACACGTCTTCTTTATTCGCCCTCGCGAC
>NW_021850553.1:145446-256861 GCF_003651465.1 Formica exsecta
CATGAATAAATAAGTCTCGTAATATGATCGGTGGCGTCGAAATACGTCGGAGAGGGTAAAGTAAATTTTTCTTACGTTATATAAATACATTTCTATACATAATATACATATATATATATATATATATACATATATATTATTTTATATATATTTTAAGCAGCAAAAAAAATTAACCGCCTGCAACTTACCTTAATAATGATGTACATCAATATACAAGACGCGAGGTAGGTAAAGGGAACACAAATGAAATTTTATACACAGATTTAATCATATTTTTTATGATGGTTATAATTTTGATGAACTCTTAGAGTCAAATTACTTTTTTTAATAAACTTATATAGCCGAGATTATCAAGTAATTCTGGGATTATATAAGGAAGCTCATGTATATGCCTTTGTTCTTGAAATATATTTTGCAAGCGTAAAAGGGGGAGGAGGGGGAAGGGAGACAAGCGTCGTCGAAGATTGAGGAACTTATCGGATCAGGGTGAGTTCCCGATGTAAGGGAGTGGCCTATCGATGAAAAACGATCCGCCGATCATTTAAGAGACAGATACGTTTTTCAATGATCGTCGGCAAGATTTATGATGCTTCATTGATGCACACCAACTCATGTAAATAATGCAACTGGGCAGAGGTCATGTTGAAATGGCCGTTTAGTGCGTTCGAGGTATCTCATACGGTCGACTATACTCGTAGGGCTTCATTCATTATGCTTTATTCATAAAATGCTTCACGTGCACGCGCCTTTGAGAAAACGACTGTTACAGACGCTATTACAGACGCTTTCAACTCGAGAATTTCTTTGCAAAATCCGTATCATTTGCCATTTTACGTAATCAAATATGTTTTCTTCGCCAATTGAACAAACATCTTTTATTATATAAACGTGATTTTATAAAGATACGATTACGTTCTTCTTCAATGAAATTTATTCTTAATTCCGTAAAAGATTTTATTTGCGCATCATTGCAAATGTTATATGCGTATTTTTCCTAGCACGTTTATTAACAAATCGACTCGTAAAATATAAATACTAGCCTGTGTAAGGTTATACGATCGCGCTGAGAATCACTGTAAGGTAGGAATCTGACGGTAAATTACGAGCTACACGAGTACCTACACAGGTTGTCCAATCTGCGCAGGTGGTCGGCCAACGGTTGGACGTCCGCGAAAGGATGTACGCGAGGGAATTACAAGAGACAATCAGTCAATTTTTCTCCCGTTTCGATAACGAATTTTGTAGTACAAGGGCAAGAAGCAACTGATCTGTATGTTAAAGCCAATTCGTGCGTCATAGCGAAATTATTTTTGCGCCAACTGGTCGATAACCGGTAATGTACAGGAAAGATTATTCGCGAGCGCAATTTCTGCTATCTTTATATAAAACTAAATTCGCTGTCAATCTAAAGGTGTAATGTAAAATATTGATTTTGCCACTATATTTTCGCACATTTCAAAATATTAATTATTCCGATGAGTTTCTATTCTTGAAATGTCGCAGTATCTCTTGCAAGTATATACACATATATATTTTTTTTGTCGCCGTTATTTTTAAATATACATATAGAAATATTGAATTCGAATCTAGTTTTGAGCTTTACGTTTTATTATTTATTTTGATATGACGCAAACCAGTTATCGAGCTGCATGATTTGTATACCGTAAGCAGAAACAGAAAAAGCAACAGAAATGCATCACTTTTAGCTATTAAAGTTAATTGATGACTTGATATTCTCAATGTGATTTCTGATGATTTTCATCAACTGAATCTTAGATACATTTATAAAACATATATAGGTTTATCTTTTTTCTCAATTCTTTTTAATTGCACGAAAATATCAAGTCGCAGAAATACCTTCAGAATAAATGATAATATAAATATCTATATTTTATAACGCAATGTTATTATAAAAATTATAATAATGTTTAAATATTTTTTTTATAAATTTTTTATGTCGTATATTATGAATTCTATGAAACTAGTTTTAAAAGTGCAATATTTACAGTTACAAGTAATTTTCTATTTTTATATTAGATATAAGAAACTTAGCGAAATTTCTCATGGAATAGATGGGACAAAAAGAGAAATCCCGTAAGAAATAAACGTCAGGTAGAAGTTACTTCGTTCGTCTATGAGATATTACTCGTAAAATCTGTTAATAGAAGCTCGCAAAACATTGAACGCCGTTTCTTTTTCCGCTGTTTCATGCATAAAATCTGTCAATGTTTTAACTCTCTTGATGTGAACATACGTGTTTTTTGCAGTTCCTGTATGTGTTCTCTTAGTGCGCACCATCATATATTATTATTATTGCATTTATTAGGGAGATTCTTCATTAAATCGAACACTTTTTTATTATTTTAATGCACAAGGATTGTTTTGACAGTTTACTGATTGGATGAAGGTTAAATGTCGGATACTGTAGAATTAAACGGCGGCCTAGTGTCAGCTTCCTGGAACTCGTGATAGTGTTGAGTCAATAATTTTACATTGATATATAAATCTATATCGATGTCAATTATGGAAAATAGTCTCATATTTGATCTTTCGTGGCAACCGAATGGATATTGCCGTAGTACGTAAAAAATGCATGACAATGAAGACCAATATGATATTGTGTCAGCAACTGTATTATATATTGAAATCACAATCGATTGCCGAATGGATATTGCCGTAGTACGTAAAATGAAGACCATGACAATGAAGACCAATATGATATTGTGTCAGCAACTGTATTATATATTGAAATCACAATCGATTAAGACGATGTAACGCGAGATAGTATAAAACTCTGTATGAAATCTCTGTTATCAGTTTTGTTGGAAAATGTTTTTCATATATCCATGTCGTATCTGTTATCGAGTACAAGAAATATGTTTGAGTTAATATATCACGACCTCTCAACAGTATTTTGTACACGTCGGCTTATCGGATTAAATCGTGCCAAGTTAATTTCGATCGCGACTTTATCTCTCTTTTTCTCTCTCGGTCGTACGATATAGAAAGCGATCATTTTCATTGACTGGCGTAGAAAGAGCATATCTGATGGGACCAGCGCCATTGCGCTCGTTTGCAATCTAAAAGACGTGTCAGACGTTTTCTATGTAAGAATATATACGCGTGCACACATACACGCGCTTACGACGGCGATGGAGAGGGCACGTTCTCCGAGTACGTCTGAACGCAAAAATAGAAATAACACGATGCTTAGCATGAGAGAGCATGTCTGGCATGTACGAGGCGGGACTATCGATACCTGACAGCTGACCCTTACGGAGGTCAGCGCGAGTAGGCGAGGCGCTACGATCCAACGGAAAAGGAAGTCGTGACTCCGTTTCTTCTCCCTTCCGTCTATCTTTTGCTCGGTTTTCATCATGCGACTCGCGAAATCGAGATCAATTTCTCGTATGTAATTCTCTCTTTCGCCACGTACACGTTATTTAAAAGCGTCTTAATAATCACATGGATATTACATGACAAGAGCAATTCGAGAACTTGTTTCCTGGAAAACTCAAGTCGGCTACTCATATTACTAGCGATATTTATTCGATTAAAATAAGTTTATGTTAATGAGATAACGAATAATTACAACCAACATTTGCGCGCAATCAGATTAAATATTATGATTAAAGTTGTTACTATCACACGTAAAAGTCCTGCATCGAGAGTTCAACGGCGTTGTTGACATCTCGAGAGATTTTAATTGCAATCATTACAGCTCGGTAAATTACAGCAAAAGGATTCCAGAGAACGCGCAAGTAATATTCGCCTTTTTACTCAGCTGCTACATTTAATATAGTTTTGCTCGAGATTACGTTAATTGCTCGAGCGTTGAAACAGTTTTTAAGTAATTTTCTAAGCGGTTTAGAGCGCGATAAGAGTGCATATCCGATTGACGTTTTCGGCGGCACCTGTCAGTGCGAGACAGACCGCTCAGTCAGCGTGTAATCCCGAAACAGGAGGACCCACATCGACGTGACGGTCCCATTAAAATGATGGGTGCATGTCCACGCTGACGCTACGATCCCATTCATATTGCGAGCTCGGGAGCGTCGTTAATCTTGCGCGGGGTCCTTTTTCCGGCTACTCAGAAACCTAACGAGGATGGTCGGGGCGATTCTGCTGGCGGTCTACAAAAGTAGCGACTCGAGAAAACCATTAAAAACGATAACCGGCACTCTCTCCCGCCCCAGATTGGGATCTACCACATTCCGTGAGAATGTAACATCCTTCTTCTTCTTACCTTCCGGCGCGACGACCGCCGGCGCAGGTGCGCGTGTCAGAAAATATCTCCGAACAAGAAGACGTCCATTTGTTCACCGTGAAAGAGAATCTGAAGAAAAATCGAGCAATTTTTTTTCGTTGGCTCTTTTCGCGAATTTTCACAAATACCCGTTTTTATCCTTGCGTCAATTTTGCGTGCGACAATTTGTAGATATTTTTATATATCTATCGCTTTAATTATCTGTGAGAATCAGGCTCGGTTATATTCAACATATGATATTTATGTCTTATTCTGTGTGTCGCGACAATCTATTTGCAATGCTAAACACGGTAACGCTCGCATGTTAAATCCGGTAAATGCAGGTGGCGGTGAATTTTAGAATTCGGTTACAAAGATAATTGGCAACAAGGATGATCGCGCGACATGATAGAGAGACGCATCGTATCATCGTGTCTCTCTATCATGTCGCACGATTATCTTTGTTGTCACTTTTGCGTTTGCCGCCATTATTCGCCGGCGCAGTTTAATCAATCAGTCTCAACTCAGTTTCGCGCCGTCGCGGGTACATTTTCGGCGACGCCACGTCATCCAGCAGCAGTCGTGTACGCGTGCACACATAAGTGAATATGAGGAAATACAAAACAATGAAAGTACGAGTGTACTCGTTTTTGTCTCGTGCGTTTCGGCGAGTGTGTCGCCATTGGCCGGCATTATAATTCTTGGCACAGGCTCGTTGCGGCCTTTTTCGCTGCAGCTGTTACCCTCGTCAAAGTCCAACCCGATATTGTCTGCTCCTTCGCACACTTTCGTTAGGTACTTGAAAAAACTGTAAAACCTCTGTTTGCATCGATCACCGACGATAGCTTGACTATCGTCGTTGACATTTGTATCAAAATTTGCACAGCTTCGGGTACTCATAGTTTATAAGTAGAGAAGAGTGAATATTATACTCGAAAATACTTAACCTGGTAAAATCCGGGATTACTAAAAATAGCTTCGGTCCGCTTCTTTCTTTGAACGTAGAAACATTTCAGGACACTCCGAAAAAAGGCTTCTATGAAAAGGCATCTCGGATCTATGCAGCACTTGGAACGCTTTTGCGATAACTAATGGTACGGGCGCATAAATAGCAGGCCGATATCGAAAGATTCAGGTCGTCTCAGATCCCTAAATGTACCTTTTAAGCTGCATTCACTATTATACTTTGAATTAATGTACGTATATAATTCGTTCAACGAGAGAACGGACGTTATCGTAAAAGAAAAGAAAATCAAATACAAATATAGTATCTTTAATTTTTTAAAATTAATTATTACACATTTAAAAAAAATTTTGAAAAATAATAAATTTCTCTTAATTAAATTTTTGATATGAAAAATGTTTATGTTTATGTAATTATATAATTTTCTGATAATCTATAACTTTGCTTGATCACTTTAGCCGTTTCGATCTCATTTTTTATTTCTACTGTTTGATGTGTTTGTCATAGCATATGCTGCACGCGAATGGAATTCGACGAAACCCCACGTTTTCATGTATGATATATTACTACGTGCTTAACTTATTATTCATGTTCGCGCTTCTACCGGAATATCAAGCGAAACGTCGCGTCTCTTTTTGTCGGACGGTTGCCGCAGCAAAGCACACGAGGAGTTCCAGGAAGGAGAGCGCATTAGCGTGGGATTATCCTCGTAGAAAATCTACACGGTCCGAACTTTGGGGAAGCGCGCTTTATTCTTGTGCGAGCAACGTTAGCCGTTTGCGAATCGTGGAGATTGTCCGGGATTGTCGAGAGTGTTAGGCATTATTAAACCTCGTGAAATACGAGGGTCTTAGCGGCGGCTTCTTTAATTTCGAGTGCGCCGACCATCGTGCAGGTATCTATTAACGACCATTCTGAATTTTTTTTCTTCTCTGCGAAAAGAAAAACGAGAGACGGGATTGACGAAAAGGGAGTGAAATTTTAATTTGAACGAAAACGTCGACGAAAGGATTTTCGTGAAGCGTGTAAATTCGACACGTTTATAAATACGTCAAATTTTACGACCATTAATAATTTCGATTAGTCCACTCTCGTGTTTTCGACACACCGCTTTTCATATACGTTCATAAAGACGGTTCTGTTGACGAGCTCATCATTCGTCAAATGAATCTCTCTCTAAAGAACTTTAACGATCGACAGTTAACCCAGTTGCTTGCGCGTGTGATGCTGAATTGATGCGAGAAGAAGCGGCTTGACGATTCAGAGGGTCTCCATAAATCAGTGTATTTCGGTATCGCGGAAGCTATGGTATTTATACAACTCTAAATTCGCGCACTTTGTGTCCGGGTATCCAGCTCACGCTCATATCACACTCGTCATGATGCTTGCTGCACGTTGGTCTGCGACGAATTTGATACTTGGCCAAGTGTGGCTCTCGACTCGAAACTGACTCACTCGGCTCGCGTTGTGGATCAAGTTGGAAGTTGGAAGTTAATAGCCCGGTATCGGATCGGCCAGGATCAATTCTCTGAAGAGAATTCCGTGAACGGGAGGGGATTTTAAAGAGGTATAAAAATGAAAAGTACGCGAAAACGAGCGCGATCTGAATCTCGGCATCGACAAACAACCGTTGAAAGGGGTTGTGCGGTATAATAATAGAGGGTAACTGGAGCATGGCGTCGCGACAACTGTTCTTGAGTGATGTGAAGCGAGATGATGCCTTCTCACCTCTCCGTTTTTCGTCTTTAAGTGAGACCAAGAAGCGTCTCTTATGGAGCGTCTTGTGTCTAAACTTATAGTGTTTCGCATTTGATATTGTTTATTAGAGTCGCCATAAATACAATTGTCCCTAACTTGAGAGAAGCTTCATATTATAGAGATTATTAGTTGACATTAATGCAACTTAATTTAACATTTTATTGTTATATATCATGAAAATATAAAATATTTATAGGATTTAAAAACATGAAAAAGAAATAAATTAAAAATTCATGTTTTATTCGTTATCTTCTTTTCGCAGAAAGCGAATGCATCGTATACTTTATAAAGGTATTAAAATACATTATAATAAATATTAATATTAATATAAATATTAACGCTATATATTATTAACAACTGTTTGCACTATTTAATTGTAATACTAAATCACGTTGCGGTATAAATATCAGTGCACGTTTGTTTCATGCCTTAGAGACCAGTTGCATACGATAAATTATGGAAGAGATATCGACAAGTTTGCAACTTTTGTACATGTTGTTATAAAGGCGTTACCGCGTGGATATTAATTCTTTCGATAATATATTAACAAAGATATATGCGCCAGAGAATTTATGGCAGTCGTACGTATTCTCGATGTCGTAACCGGCAACGGAATTGCACGCATTCTACAATACTTTGGCATTCAGTGCCGCGGATAAAAAAGGCGATATATCCCATTGAATTTATCGCATTCCAAACTGCGTGACCCCTAATGGTTCCCCAACCCCAACATTTATCACAATCAGTGCTCTCAATTGGCCGGTCGATCGGGCGTGGGTTGTGAGATATCGAACAATCTCCGGCGAGATAAAGAATACTGAAGAAAGCTACACGTCGACTGCTCAGTCGTATAGTTATCGTTTTCGCGTCTTATAAAATTCCGAGTTCGATAACTCGTGTATTGTCTGCTTGTCGTATAAACGCGTCGCGACTATATTTTATCAGACATAATTGGTTTCAATGATTTATCCATTGTTTCAATTTATAAATATCGATACAATTAGTAATTGAATCTCTTGAAGGAACGCTAATTGTACAAGGATAGTTGCAAATTGAAAACGCAATTTTATAACTCCATCAATTCTGTTCACGCGGCTTTGCTCGAGAATACGAATCGGAATTCACCGGTTTTTTGCTCGATTAAGGACGAGATGTCCAGGGTGTCTTTTTTCTTTCTCATGCCTTTCGTCGAGAGGAGGAAACGCGACAGAGCCTCAGACATTCTTAATCCGTTCCTGCTTGTAAGAGCGGATATATTCACGCTTATCGATTTCGCAACATAAATTTATCCCGTCGTATCTTGTCACTTGCCGCGGCTTGTTCCTCCATATCCATTGCGACTTTTTTGTACGCACGTCATTCCGAGACCTGCGACCCTTGAGTACAGACTCCCGCATTCAGATACGCTTTTAGAGTCGCGAATGACATGATAGGACTCGTCACTATAAGTGTCGATTGATTGAAACAGCGTGGAATGTTCTCGAGGGAGACACGAGATGAGATAAAAGAATAAAATACAAAAAAAAGGAACGAATTAATTATAAAAAAATTATATTTATATATTGAATAAGATTAAAATTTAATTGATTTTTTTTTAGTCAAGTCTTCAAAAGCATACTATGTCCAGTTAAATTATACTCGCAAAGATTATCCTCACTTTGGATATTTCTAAAAAGCACATGTTGCTCTCTAATAAGCGTTTCCTCACGTCTAACCCACTACCGTTTCCCACAATAGTCGGCTTACGCTAATGCTACGTGGCAAAGCCGGACGGTGATCATGGTAAAATGCAAATTATACCCGCGGCATTATTACACATCTCGGTATTGGCAGTTATACGGGCGCTTATTGGAATTTATATCGCGCCTATTTTTGTTCTCGAGCGAGAGAGCATCGTTAAGAACCTTAAGAACTCACCTCTAACGAGGGGCATTCGATACCTATTTCTGCTGAACAAGGGTCGTCTGTTTTGTTAGCGTGATACAGCGTTTTTTACGAAGTTTCGTAAAGTCAAGAAATACGTCGATATATTTTATTACTATTATTCTCTCTTTTAATCGTACAACTTAAAAATTGACGAGACAAGCTTTTTTCCTGCAATCAGATCATCTTTTGCAGTTTGGTAATTTTTAGTTAGGAATCACTTCTGCAATTTGATGACTTATGCTTTAACGGCCCAATGTGCACCCATGTAATTTCGCACGATCGTTTCACAGCTTAATTTTTACGAGGAGGAAATTAGTATGGGCTGTGGCGAGCGTTAAACGCTCTCGGAGCGATGATCGATGGCAATTGACCACAACCCTCGTCGTCGTTCTCGCAGAACGTTATATGTGACCATTGTTGTTTGATGAGTATGAGAGATAACTAAAAGACGAGACTATTCGTCGTTAAAATAATGATCGCTATTTTTTTTTTCCAGATAGACGTCCCTTTTTCAATTATCAAAAATTTCTCGCAGTGATAAGATATGATTGACGGCGATTCCGACGTGCTTTTATCGGTTCTGCAGTCGATATAAATAGGGTGCATCATTTATCACTGGATCAATTGATTCATTAAATATCCAGTATCGAAGGATTCGAATTTCATATCGGGTCATTGAAACGTTGATGCGATGAAGTTTCATAAGTCGCGCAATATATAACGATTTCTATAATCGTTTTAAAATCACCATAATGAATATTGACAAAAACATACGGGCGATTGCAGTCATTTATAAACTATAAATTACTCGCACAACAACTTAATGCAGAAATAATGAGAGTGTACAGATTAACATATTCAACAAATCACTAGTTTCCAGAGAAAGTTGGAGGAACGTCTGCTCGCAATTAATCGAAAGAAAGATCAAGGGTCAATATTCTTCGTGAGTCAGAGTCTCTTATTCACTTTCGATTTTCCTTCGCATTCCGATTCGACACGATTTATGCGGGAGTTCATGGAGCAATTACTTAAGTATAACATCGATTGTTATATGTATACTGCGTAAAAAAAAAACCAGATTAATCAGCAATACGATATTTCATGCGAGTAAACTTTGATATTTTATCGTTTTTATTACGCGCAATCAGGCATGTAAATTTTTATTAAAAAACATTAGGTTTTTTTATAAAATTAAATCGTTAATTGCCTCTCTCTCCTCGATTCGTTCGATTGTACAGTTTCGAAGTGACTTATGATACACCCTATACATGCAGTTATGACATTACGTATTCATTACGTCGGGATAATAATACACCAGTGGTAAGACTCGGCTCGGCAATTGCGACAAAAGCTTCGGCAAGTAATTAATCCGATGTGGCTGGCGATAAGTATAATGAGGGAGGAACGGATTCGCCGTATTTGTTTTTAATTGCATATTTATGACGTAGATGCCTTATGTGGTCGCCGTACCTCGTAATAACGCTTGAATATAACTCGCGGCTATATGAATCGTATTTAAAATTGAATTTGCGCAAAATAAACAGATAATTTATTTACAATGTGAGGGATAATCATCTGGAAATAGTAAAATCTGTCAATAGCGTTTATGTTTGGGCGTATTAAAAAGTATTTTAATTAATTGATAATTATTGATATTTATTACATTTGTGTTTCATAAATTATAAATGTATTTATACTTTAAAAGTCAATTAATTTGTGCATATCACGATGTAATTGAAATTGGGTTAAGTCATGCTAGCTTTCCAAGAATGACGGTAAGATGGAAGTTGATCGCGGAGCCCTCCGTAATCGCGCGATGAAACGATGCAGCAAAATATCGGGTTGCGAGAGAAGCCGCGGTGGTCTTAATCCCTAACCCGTAAACGCGGATCGGTTGCACAATCACGACTACCGGTTCGTTAAATGAAGGTTTAAGGCCGAAACTGCACCCTTTGTCGGCACTTGGCCTCTCTTTGTGTACTTTTTAATCGCCCCGTGTACCGCGGTGAAAAAAATTTCCCCCGGAAATATCCCGTTCTGCCGAATTATAGGTATATCAATCCGAATGAAATTCGAATAAAAAAAATAACGATTCTCGTTTTTATAAATCTTGCTCATCGTGCGACCGCCTGGGGTTGTTATTAACATAGCAGATTGTGAGCAGGCATTAATATCGCATATATCGATGCCGACGACGAGTCACGCATAACGAAACGACTAATAATTTTCCGGGAATAATTTTCCATCGCGTGGCATATACGAAGCGCGTGTAAGTACACAGTTGCCTTGTTAAAGCGAGACGCGATGGACCACCAACCACGACGGCGCGTGTCATCCGTCAAATTACCGCAACGCGGCACACGCCACAATCATATTTATCCGTCTTGCCGCGATCTTAATTACATCTTAATGATAATGGTGCGAAAGTTGAGAAATATCGTAGGAAGTATTACACTTTTTTTTCACAATTAAAACGAGATTTGTTTTTCTAACTATAATTGATTTAAATATATTTTATAAATTATGATTTTTTATATATTTACACGAATATTACTGTGAAGATTGTTAAGGGTTATCGAGCGTGAAATTGCAGGATTGTTTATTACTTTGCAGTATACAATTCATGACTCTATCTGATTGCTTATTTAACAGCCAGATAAAGACAAAATAATTTAATTAGCCAATACACGTCGAGCTATTTCATAATGCTACTTATTTTCTGTGACATTAATACGTCCACTTGAAATCAGACCAATTACCGTAATTATTTCTACATAGATAAGAGACATTTCATATGCGGGCATTTCATTCCGCGAGATAACGCACTGCCTGCATTTCTGTTAAAAAAAAAAAAACTCGATCGTTTTACTAGGATGCACACAGCAACTGCGTGTATAAAGTAATCGTTCGTACAACGTTTGAATCGAGAAAGAATTCATCGGCGATTTGCAGTACGATATCGCGACGAGGGTCCGTAAATCATGCTCGCATATCGTTGGCTTCTCTCGTGATATGCTGCTAATAAATCGTCCGCAATACGGTTTACACGATTAATGATACTTTCATCCGCCGCGCGCGGATAAAGTCTTTCTCTTTACGTCGGTGCATCCATCTCTCGTTGCGTCTGACATCACGCGCGAGCGCCTCTTTCTCCCGGCGAGATTTATCCGGCATACAGCGAGCCGACGTTTACGAGAGCGTTTATCGTTCAATCGATCCGGTTCGCACTCTACGCCGCGCCGTTAATTCGCTTAATATGTTATCCCGACAAATTATGCGTCGCGGCAGTTAATCCTTATTACGGATTCGCGTGTTTCTATGATGAGGCACGCTGAATTGTGCGGTCAAAGTGGGTGAAAAATTTGTCGCGTATGTCGATGCGAATAAATTTGTATCGAGTCTTCGATAATATTTATGTCATTATTAATTCTGATCTGGATTTTCTATTTATATAAATTGTGAAAGATAAAATTGCGAGATAATTTTGATTTTATATCATTGAATTTGGATATACATATATTGTATAAAAATTGTAGAAATAAAAAACAATGAATAACGCTGTTATAAAAAAAAAAAGAGAGAAAATATATGCTGGACTTACGTAGAAAAAAAGCTCGACGCGATGAGAGTGCTTCGGCACGCAGGTGAGCGCTTCCGATCTGCAACATCCGGTGTCGTCCGAGCACCTGTGCAATATAGCGCAGTGTGGGACGTAGGTGGTTGACGGACTCGGATAAACGTCACGTACCGGAATGACTCGCGCACGTGGCCACTGACAGCTGCCTTCCCTGTTGACTTGCATCGCGTGCTGAATGGCCTCTCTCATTTCAGCACCTAGGGCAAACATTGGATCGGTAAAGTTAATCTCTCACGCGGTCATTAATGCAATAATTGTGAAAAGGTAGCAGACGTGACTAAACTTTCCAAGTCTAATGAGAGCAAATGAATAACGCTGTTATAAAAAAAAAAGAGAGAAAATATATGCTGGACTTACGTAGAAAAAAAGCTCGACGCGATGAGAGTGCTTCGGCACGCAGGTGAGCGCTTCCGATCTGCAACATCCGGTGTCGTCCGAGCACCTGTGCAATATAGCGCAGTGTGGGACGTAGGTGGTTGACGGACTCGGATAAACGTCACGTACCGGAATGACTCGCGCACGTGGCCACTGACAGCTGCCTTCCCTGTTGACTTGCATCGCGTGCTGAATGGCCTCTCTCATTTCAGCACCTAGGGCAAACATTGGATCGGTAAAGTTAATCTCTCACGCGGTCATTAATGCAATAATTGTGAAAAGGTAGCAGACGTGACTAAACTTTCCAAGTCTAATGAGAGCAAAAAGTGCGTAATCCAACCTCGTTCTCGGTGCGTAACACAATTGCATTTATTTTAGAAAGTTGAGATACATTTATTTGCGACGATGACATGTGATTTGTAATGCGTTTCTCTTTATGATTCTTTTAATCCTGCAACTCTTTCGTAAATCTTAGGATTTAGAAAACTTCAAATTTTTTTAATTCAGCTTGAATGATTGCTTTACATACAAAATCTTTAAAAAATTACGTTAAAGAAACATTCTGCATGTTGTAACAAGCCAGTATTACCATACTTCCGTATATATCTCATTAATTAGTGTCACACCTTAGTAAACGTCCACGGCAATAAAACGAAAAGAGACGGGAGCGGATAGGTCAGATTAGAAAAGAAGTTTGTTTTATCGCAACAAATCTTCGTTACTCGTTCATCAAATTTATTCATTTCGAGAGACTCATTTAGTTACTAGTAATATACGGAGAAAGAGAGAGAAAAAGAAAAAAAGAGAGGCGAGAGGCTCTGTGATCAAGATCGAGACATCAGGCGGAACCGAAAGATCACGGCGGGTAGTTCGCTTCGCGAGCGCAGATGCATTCAACATTTAAGTGACATAAGGCACGAGAGCTTTCTATTGATTCAGCGCGGAGATAACTAATCGCTTTCTACACGCGTTTCACGTATCATCGATAATTACGGCGACGCTGTCATTCCGCATAATTCGTTTGAGCGCGCAGAGAAACCGCATTGTAGCGGGAAATCGGTAAATTCTAGTACAAATAATAACAGCGGGGAAATGTCAACGGTATGGAAAGGAATTTAAAGACGGTATATGCCATTTGAAGAATAGCGAATAGAGATCCATCATGTGGTGATCGCGAGTCACGAGATCGGCTTGCTATATGATCAGTGAAGAGAAAGCACATTTCTTGTGTCATTTAACATTTTCCATTTTTACGATCGGGATTATTCCGAATGAAGAAGCTCGAGATAACGGTGTCGTATTTTCAAATGAAAATATGACAACTTTAAATTGCAAATTTACGATCACTTGTGATGAAAAGGCAACTCGATTGTGCGTTGATTAACGATGTTAATCGGATCAAGTTCGCCGGCTGCGCGTTTCATGAATACGGCGTCGAGGTGCCATGTCGTTTTTAATCGAAAATTATTGCGATGCGGTGAATTCCAACGGTTTATGCGCACCAGCGAATTATCCCTCGTCAAAGTGTCGTTTGTTGCGTCGAATTGCGAATTAATTTATTGATCGTCGTAGAATTGGCTACGCGTGAAAGGTATTATTATTACGATATGATATATATATATATATAATTATAATATAATATGTTAACTCACAATTCGGATGTCCGAGTGCTAGTGGCTAAAATTTTGTTACAAAAAATGCTTGTTTTAATGGCGAGTATGACCGATATAATTATCGATAAATATCAGTTATTAAAATATCCAAGTTGAACGGTGCGGCTTTACCGAGTTGAAAAATGTTTTTCAACATCGCGCGCGCACTCGACTAAATTTATTTTGGAAGAGATTTCGGAAGTATACGCGCGGAATTGTTCACGCCGACCTAATCTCGAGGGACGATCTCGCTATGCTAATTCCCGACGTAGGCGTTACTCTCGGGACTGACACGAGATTATATCGGCGCGTTCACAATAGAGGCACGAGCATCGAAAATTCTGAAGTATGTGCCCTCACCATGCGCATCCTCTATTCAAAGGTATTCCGGAATATATTATGAGAGAAAAGGATTAGATTCGGTCGCTTCTTTCACTATTTTATAATTTTTTCAATAAGCCCGGGAGAATGTCATGTGACATGTACATTATACATATAAATTTCGTTAATCCCACGTATATTTATTTATTGATATAGGAAGGAATTTACAAAATCGAGTTATCGATAATATTAGCGCATTTTGTTTTTATATGTAATTTTGATTAGGATAAATTACTTCAAGTTTGTCTTGATGCAATTTCTTTTTTGCGGTTGGAAATGGCCGAAACTATTTATTTAAACTATTAGGAAACTGTAAAATTATTGGAAATATAAAACTAATACTCTATTTATATATGCATTTTCATTTTTCTTCAGTTGATTTAGTCTTGTACGCACAAACTTATGCCGTCTTTATATTTTTTCTTTCTCTCTGAGTCAGCGTAAAAGTATTTGATCAACGGTGTCTACTGGTTCTGTAGTCAGGGTGTAGTAGCATACCCAATGAATAAACCACGTTGCAAATATGCAGGATTATGCGAGTTAACGGAATGTGATATCATCCATGACAACTACGCGAATGCTTTCCATGAAAGTTTTACGCGTTCTGCATTGACTTATCGCGCATATTGTTTACAATCGTAATTCTCTTTTTGTTAAAAGCATAAGATAGTTAAAGATTTTTTTATAATTAATAAAAAATACAAATTATTTTAAATATGCACGGAAGATAATTTGTTTAAAAAAAAGTTGCAGTCTTTTGAGCGAGATAGCGAGTGATAATAAATCGATTTTAATCAACCGAGATATGAATCAAAATCTCCAACAATCTCGCGGCGCGCACGTGCGCGTGTACACATACGATCATCGTTATTAATTTACATATTAATAGCCTGCGAATTTTGTTGGATGTCTTTCGTAAAATTCCGTTCACGATATTACGAAATCGAGAGCGTTACCTCGCGATTCGATATGAAAGATTAATCACACAGTAAGAAGCGACCGCTCCATATTGAATGTAATTGATGGTAAAAAGTATTGCGAGGATAAAAAAAGATTTCGAAAGACTCCGGGTATAAGATTTATAGAGTATGTGTATTAATGAAGAAATAAAACTGGAGAAACGGAAATGTCAATATAGTAACGCGAATGTAAGGGTATAAATGTTTTGCTTTCTTTACAAACAGTATAAAAACATATTTTGTTACATCGACGTCTGCTCGTTAGAAGCGAACATCAGTGAGAAAAGCAATTCTCCTTCTCTCTTTCTCTTATTTCGAAAACAGATGTGAATGGCGATTGCGCAATTGCATCAATCGAGAAGGTGCAATGCCTCGAGCGATAAATACAGGCGTGCGCTAGGAGTTATATTGCAATCGGAATAATATAGCACGGGCAAATTTATATTGCGTGTCGTGTGTGGCAGATAATTATAAAAACGTCTATTACACTAACTAGACAGTCAATTGCGTGCGATATACTACGTTCCGATTACAATGAAATGTTGCGGATCTCAAGGTACACGTTCGATTTTTCGCGTCGAATCGCGGACATGCATACATTGTTCGTTCGCGATTGGTGATCGGCGATTGATTTATTCATGACTTCAGTTTCATAATTGAAAGAGATTACTGTTACGTCTTTCACGAACATCCGCGTACATCCGCGAGGCTATTTCGTGCAAGGCATTAGATAGGTGGATAAGTGCGCCGTGAGTTTTTGTATAACAAACACTTGCGCATGTATGCACGATGAAAAGTACATGGATAATTACTGCAATATCCCCGACATTCGAGAAATATAGCTGTATTATTACGTTGATTGAACATCGCTACTAAGAACGGACCACCGGCGTGGTTTTTAATAACGATTAATAACTATTTCGGAGCATCTTCGGTGGGTTGTTAAAATTAATTGAGTCAGATCAACGGTGAAAATACAAAACGAAGTTACGCGTGTATTTGCATAAACCGATCACGATGCGAATCGCGATCGCGATCGCTTACAAACTGCTCTTTTAATACGCATCCCAATCGCCCGCGCATTTTATCCATCAATGAAGATACTATCGCGAAAGGAAAATGTTGAGGGTCGTTGATTCGCACTCAACGATTGAAGTGCGCTCGTTCTTACCGTTTTTGTTGTATTGCTGCATATTACTCCTGGTTTCTTTGACACCCTCGCGAGTGCCTAGCGACTGCCACTTGTGAATGCTATGCGCAGACATCGGTGGATAGTCGTTTTTTGCTTGGTATCCGTTATATTGAGTCCCGGTGCCGCTATCGTAGGCCCTCTGGTCCCTGTAATCGTAGTGCTGATTGATCGATGGTTTCGGCGTAGTCGTCGTCGTAGTCGTCGTAGTTGTCGTGGTCGTGGTGGTCGTCGACGTGGCGAGGGTCTCGTCCTCGTCGCCGTTGTCATCGTCCGTGTAATCCTGCGCAAGTAATATATTGGAAAATTTTTTTAAGAAATTAAATAATATAATTGGTAATATTATATATAATTATTTGCATAATAACATATATATAAACATGTGAGAAATAAACGAATATAATAAAAAAATAAAAGACAATCAAAATTAATCTTTTAATTAAAGAATTCCCGAGAGAGAAGCAAACGCGTGGTATGTTAACTCTTCGC
Organism: Formica exsecta; assembly: GCF_003651465.1. Lineage (NCBI taxonomy): Eukaryota > Metazoa > Arthropoda > Insecta > Hymenoptera > Formicidae > Formica > Formica exsecta. Next base: position 163,023 of record NW_021850553.1, read on the forward strand.
AGCTTTAATTTTTTGATTTCTTACATTTTCGTTTTCATATGTAATAATTGAAAGAAAACTGGATAAATGATGGAAGATGAAAAAATATGTAACACTATTTACAGCCGACGCACGTGCAATGTTCGCATATATTTATCCTCGAGGCGATTCCTTTTGATCGTGGGTGGTCAACACGTCCCCGTGAACCCTCGGTAGATTTTTTCCCCGAGATAAGTTTAATAGGCGAATTTGCATCTCTCTCTTCGCGTTGTATGCACCTCTGCTTTCCCCTCCCCTTCACGATAGTCGATCCGCGAGCTCAAAGAGAGCGGGGACCTACTTAATCGCTGTCTGCAACATCTGGAGTCTTTGATGTCGAGCCGCTTAATAAAAACACGCGACTGCATGCGCTGAATCTAGGCAGACTTTCTTGGGGATTGTCACGTACTTTCAATTCCGCGTGCGTTTTCCGTTTTATTGGCAGATACGCGAATCACCTATACATATTGATGATATTTGTGGACGTAGCAATGATAAAAATTTAAGAAAAACTAATATAAAAGCGGGGGTCCAGACTTGCATATGTATTGAACACAAATCTGCATATATGTTGAAAAATATTTTTATAAATTACTTGTTTTTGAAATTTAAATATATCTTAAATCTATCATTTTATTTGTAAAAGGAAAAAGTCTCACACTCGTGTTATGTCAGTTTAAAAACGCGAAAAAATTTAAATTTGCTATTGTAAAGAAGAAAAGATTGAATGCCAATTTATCTAGCATTATACGAGCAATTGCTGTTTATAACTTTTCCGCGGACAGTAAGTACGAATTGCGAAATGAGATTTTAACGGGGATAAATTAATCGGTCTCCTGAATGAGTAGTTGGTGCAAAGCAGGCACTCGGCGATGAATCAAATTGCGCAAACGTTTACCGTGTTTATCGTGTATCGATCGTGATCGGGCCGCTCCTCTATCATTGATTGAGATGTCGACTTGTACAAAAGGATTTGTTTCCCTAATGAGAAATAGTTTCTGCGAACGAGACGAGAGTTCCTTGCATCGTGCTCTTGAGTTATTGAACTTGCAGACAGGATTTTACAGAAGCTCCTTTGTTTCTGACAACCTTCGCACACGTTGTGCAACATGTGGCTCTAACGACGAAGGTCAATTGTTTAGAAACTTCTGGTACATATGTATACTATGACATTAAAACTTAACATGTGAAGTGGTCCATATAACTGTTATATATTTGTATCATACTATATGAGATCAATAATTACTCTGTAAGTTTTAAGATTGCAGTTAATATTTGTCGTAATCAATGTTAATTTTTTTTTTTTATCTAGAAATTGGAATACATGAAAAAAATTTTTACTCTACTTTAATTATTTAAAAATCTGTCGAGGGCAACATCGTGAAAGTCAAACGGTGGCGGCTTATTTAAATCCGCCTTTTATTAAACGTCAGAATAAGAAGCTTCGATGGGGGAGGAAAAGACTCGGAACTCGAAGATTCACCATAAAATATCTGCCAAACGCTTTGATCCTCGCTCGCAGAAAGCGGATTAGACCGTCGATAAATTTAAGTGTATCGGGTATATATTCCGATGTTTAAACGTATCAAGTATATATATCCCGATATGTACTATCGTTAACGATCCCGAAGGAATCAGGATCGGTGAAGGGTCAGCCAATACCTCGGTTTAAAAATGGGCCCGCGGCTCCTCTGAATCTCGAGTTTAGATATCGTCTGCGTTCGGACGCGCAAAAATCGAATCTCTAATTTGTAAATCTCCCTTGCGTCAGTATTCATTTATTCTCCGCTTTCTATAATTTCTTAATATTTATAGTACTCTTTCCGTCTTATATCTATATTTTAAATTGTTTACTTATTTAATTTATATATATTGAATCGCGCGCACAGTTGCAGATGCACCCGTGAAAGCATCGATTCTCGAAAGCGAAGAATCACTCAGTCGCGATCGTTCGTAACGACCGTTACTCTGCATTAAAGTGCACGGAATCGTATTTACGGCACGATAAAGATAACCTTGGCAGGGTGTTAGAACGGGCCGGGATACACTTGTTATACGTACGGAGCATACACGATCGCTGTCAATGATTCTCGGAATCGAGTGCCTGGATTTTACGAGCGACCCGGGATCAAGGGTCGCCGGCGTTTCTGATTGCCGCCGAGAATTCGTCTGTCCGCGTGCTGCACGTCTGCGATTTAACGAGGTTGTGAAAATTCACGATAAAAATCTGGGGTCGTCGACATCGTTATTTAATCTATTTTCAGACAGCTCGTGCTCAAGGATTTTGCTTGTAACGACGTTCGTAACTGATAACCGACTGTTTGACTATTGTAAACTAGACCACATACATCGCTTCTGTGTGTGATAACGTCGAAAATTTTTTTTCCATTTCTCTCTGTGTCGCGTCGACGGGTAATCGCTCTACTTACGCGACTGATAATTGAATTTGGTGCGACATGTTTCACGTCTTGTTATCCCCGTTTTCAAAACTTTAATAACTTCTGCGAATGGTTTGATAAATTATAATGATGTACATCCGGATCTTTTTGTCTTCCAGCGGAATATTAATTAATTTCATCACTTTTCGAATTTTTATGTTATTATATTTGAACATCATTAGTAAAATATAATTCTTAAAAAGATACAATTTTTTTTACACGTCGTGGACTGGCAATGAGACATAAGAAGAAACTTGTTTATTGCAGACATTATCGTTGTTGCTTTTATTGCAATAAAAACATGAGATTTGATATGAATCGCTGTTTACGCGGATGATGCGATATTTTGGATTGAAAAAAGATCGGTATTTTAAAATATGCATTTTGAAAAGTTTAAATGTAAAAATAATCAACATATTTTACGAGTTAGCGTTTTATTAACGACGCTTTCGACACTCTACATAACTTTACGAGGCTACTCGCGATTGAATACGTGTATAAATCAATATGTGTAGGAATTTTCACGCGGTCGTATATTATCAAGCGATGCGGTAGCGTCGCAAAGCCAAGTATGTACATAAAAAGTGACTGGCCATGCAATTATATTCACGCTATATCTTCTAGAGATACTACCAAGTAATTTATCCGGAATTTTTGTATGATAAAGCGATAGAATAGTGCTAGAAAAAAAAAAAATGCCTATGTACGCAAATACGATAACGTCATATCTCGCGTATACATATCGAGAAAAGTGCGAAAGAACTCGTAAATTCACATAATTCGCGCTTTATCTACCGCATTATTCATCGCGCTAATACGTGTTAATTATTCGAATGCTGGCTGAGCACAGTTGCAAGGTAATCAGGTAGTATATACAATGTTTGTGGCCGCGGTAAAGCGGGTTTACCTCTTGCATCAAGACGGCGGTTAAATGCCGACAAAAAAGAAAAACCAACCGAACGGAACGCTGGTATTTCCAGCCAGTCAACGTACGACGAATGTGGTTAGAAATTAGATCGAGCAAAGAATGTCTAGAAGTGTAAAAACCCAAGAAGGGAGGGTGTAAGCGAGAGAAGGCGGTTCTCGGGGCGCCCTGAAAAACGTAGCTCACGGCGGTGCGTCGAATATTAAGAAGTATTAGTGCATAATTCGGTGCACCTCCTGTTATTAAATATTAGATTCGCCCATCGTACACGGTTGCGTAGACCACCCAAAAATCTTGCGGGGACCCGCGACGTCGCAATAATTTTTCTACGGAGATCCGCTCTCCGTATCATCGGATTTGCATAGCTTACGCGATCGACGTGATAAGTCAGTATAAAATTCAAAATTTTGAGGAGAAAAGATAAAGAGAGAGTTTGCAAGCGTGAAATAGTTGTAAATAATTGTGTTTTGCGTGAATTTTCGTAATCGAATAATTTCACAAATATTGCTATATGCGTACGCTAATAGAATCATTTATCTTAGATTTTGATTTAGCCTTGCGGCGATAATTACGACAATGTTTCATTGCCTCCGATGGACGAGTTCTCGTGGTTCTTTTTCTTCTTCTGGTGTACTCCCAAGAGAGTGTAACGTGCCCACGGCGTGTATATCCGATTGAATTAATATTCGTGCATCAGATAATGCGCTGGAAGACAATACAATAAGACTTGAGGCAAATCGATCATATTTTAGATAGCCGATCTCCGCGCTAAATAAATAAATAAACAAAACAAATGATAAAACGACCACCCACATTGAACTAAGGGCGGTTACGTTGACATATGGATACGACCGGGAGATATTTCGTTCCGTTTATATTGATAAAGCGACCAATCTTCTTTATACATTAAAGTCATAATTCAAATGTGCAAAAAAAAAAAAAAAAAAAATTTTGACTTTGATTAAATTATATTTTTTATCAACGATAAATGCCGATGTACGTATTTAAAATGTCTTAAACTATGTTTAAATGTCTTTATATAACTAAACTTGACGACATTCTAATAATATTATGACATCACGAAGCTAAACTAAAAAATTTCGATATCTTGTATCGCAGATACATTAATTACGATAACGTCGACCAATTCTATTGTTTCCGTGCTACTACTCTTGAACGCAACAAAAATGCAGAACGAAGTATAGGAGGCATGGCACGCCGACGCTGTGCGATTGCCATACAAAATGCAGTCTCGATCGTTCCGAGAAAGGAATCGAGTCGCTGCCAGGCTGTCTGCTACCGCGAGTCGGTGACATTAGACATGGACGGCCATAGACGAATCATGATCCCCATCGCAATGGCTTAAAGCTATTTATAAGAATGGCTGTGTGCCCATCGATCGATTTAATCGATATGACTACCGATTACTCGACACACCGTGAATACAATGATTTATCATATATATTTCTTAATTCACACATTGATACCTATAGAATTACATTATACCAAAGTGCATTATATTGTTAAAAGTATTTTTATGCACGTTAATAAAATTTTGAGAGTTGCAAGATTATAAATATCTTGATAAATAGATTAATTAAATGTACATAATGTATAGAAAGATTTGTTACTTAAAATATAGTTACCAGTTATATCAGAAATAGAAAAGAAAATCTTATATATAATTGCGATGGATTTAATGATATTTTTTAACATTTATACCTATGTAAAGACAAATGCTGATGTATATGTTTTAACTGTCTTAAACATTCAAATAACTAAAATTGGCACTTGTATAATTACGATATCGCGACATATTAAAATAAAATTGCGATATTTTATTATAGAATAAATAATGATGGCATCTCGCGGTTGTAAATATCACAGATACTCATAATATCATCACTTTTACAATCCAGAGAAGAGGGATTACGACTTATGCTTATTTTTATGGTACTATAAAAAGAGAAAAGAAATAAAAATCGAATGAAGCTGATAATATCTGCTTTCGTAATTAATATTTTGCCTTTCATGTGAGACATATTAATTGCCGCATGCATTTAGATTAATTAAATGTACATAATGTATAGAAAGATTTGTTACTTAAAATATAGTTACCAGTTATAGCAGAAATAGAAAAGAAAATCTTATATATAATTGTGCGATAGATTTAATGATATTTTTTAACATTTATACCTATGTAAAGACAAATGCTGATGTATATGTTTTAACTGTCTTAAACATTCAAATAACTAAAATTGGCACTTGTATAATTACGATATCGCGACATATTAAAATAAAATTGCGATATTTTATTATAGAATAAATAATGATGGCATCTCGCGGTTGTAAATATCACAGATACTCATAATATCATCACTTTTACAATCCAGAGAAGAGGGATTACGACTTATGCTTATTTTTATGGTACTATAAAAAGAGAAAAGAAATAAAAATCGAATGAAGCTGATAATATCTGCTTTCGTAATTAATATTTTGCCTTTCATGTGAGACATATTAATTGCCGCATGCATTTATTGCATCGGTATTGGCTAAAAGTCCGTCCAAGCAATAATTTCTTGGCCTTTTCAAGCTGAACGATTTATTAGCACTCTGACCACTTTCTCCATCAAACGATATTTATGCGATTACGTTTGAAATATTGCTTTATTCGTACTAGATGTAGATCCAATTCGGCGGCATTTAATTTGACGATAGAAACGATCGAAGTCGAAGTTATTTTAGTTGTTCCGACCGAAGTACGAAAGAGTTGGTCTTCGGAGACTTTTAAGAATATTTTTATCGAGGTCGTGCTACACCGAAAATAAAGTTCTTTCTATCGCAGAAATTGGCAACGGCCCAAACGGAATTCTCAAGATGAAAGTACTCGAAAGAGTGCTATCCGTCTCGTGAGAGACGTCGACACGTCTCACGGTCAAAACATTGTGAAATAAAGTTCCGATTGAAGCGTTTTATAAATAACATCGTTATATGTGAGAATATCACTGAAAATTTTTCGATCTGATTGTCATTTCGCGAAAAAAAATATTGTTGCTATTTAAGACATCTATTTTGCCGCAATACACTAGTATTTTAGTCGCAGAATAAATTATATTAATTTTGCTGAAAATGTCATTAAACGTAGCCAATCTGAAACAAACTTTAGACTAAAATTGTTTGATGGTGGCAAGAGATATTTCGCGCGGCTTGATATTTTTGACCCTTGATCCCGTCGAAGTGTTCATTGCAATTTATTTGACAGTCGTTATGTACATGATAAATCTGGTATTTCGCTAGCTGCTTTCATTAAAATTTTACACAATGTGAATTCGGTGGCCGACTAACTTATTCGACACCGATTTATCTCAGCGATACAGGATAAAAATTTAACTCGGAATGACGAAAATAACACGACGAAAGAATATCTGACATGCGTTAATAAAACATTTGCATGTTTCCTTTTGAACTGCACGTCCAATTGAGTGACACGTTGTGTGTGTGTGTGTGTTTGTATGTATGAATACATACAAGGTTTATTCTATTCAAGAAATATCCAAGCATTTCGAGAAATCTGCCAAATTCATAACAAATTTCCTGTTAATTCTGAACAGGATGCCGTTCGATTCAATTTATATTTAATTTATATTATACTCGATATTCTTTTGCTGAGAAAACTTCAACTTTAAATTTATCGACGGATTTTAGTTAAGCCGACAGAAATTCTATGTAAAAATCGATATCGAATAAAAAATCGCAGTCGAAGCGGCGAGTGGGAGTACATATGTTCCGGCGATGTGAAAAGGGATAAACAGCGAAACACGATATCCAAGGGAAAACTGTCGGATGCGCTTGTCATTCGGATCTCTTTTACGATTCAGACAACGTGTCACCGAGTGAGACAACGCGGCACATGCGACGCGTAGCTTCGGTTCTCACTATCAGAAAGAGGCAGTGTTTCGTTGATCGATTTTATGAGGCGTTTACCGATTATTTAGAGCTTTCCTTGGTCGTGAGAATCCGCAGACGCCCGTTTATGCATTCGTAATATAACTCGCGATCGATACAACACTGTCGTTTGCTCGTGTATATACTGGCACTGACATTTTTAGAAGCGATGAATCAAATGACCAGATTCTTCTCGAGCCATCCCCGCCGGTCGCTCTTTCACGGGTGGTCCACATGCCAGACCGCGGAATGACTTACGAGTACGTGACCAGTGAAACCGAGCCACTTTCGATGATTCACTCAATGATCCTCGTTTGCGGTGTCCGGCTGTCTCCAGCAACGCTTCAACGATTAATCGATTTACGACGGACAAAATGACGTGAATGACGTGAACGTCAATCAAGTCAACGAGGACGTAATTCGGGCTATCACGAACGCATCGTTTATGTTTGCTGACTCGACCGAACGCGTAACACACTGAAATGTTGAAAATAATAGAAATCTCGCCTCCACGAAGAGTAATTCTTAGAAATTTTTTGAAAAACGTCGGTTCCTCGAGTTATTCGAAACTTGTGCGACCGTAGGTCATAGGTCGTACATGTTGAAAAGGCATTTCGTATGCAACGTTGTCTGCGGCCAACATTCCCCGACCGGCAAAGTCCACTCGTACATCTTCGGCCGTAATAAATCTCGATCCAAAATTCCAAGCGACTTATTTTACTTTTTTCAAATACCAATAGCCTTTCTATTATATTCTTTTTATTGCGCAGCATTTTGTACCAATATTTTCATATAAGATTTTTTAATTTATTTGTGTAATATGTATCGTGTTTTCTTCGTGCGTTTTCTTCTTCGAATATGTTTGAGAATAATAAACATTTATAAGATGACTCAAATAGCCTTTGACACCGCTCATCTTTGCGAATGATCCAACGAGATCATCTAGAAGAATTGCTTAACATAACGCATAGTTGTCGGCTACTAAATGGGGGGAAGGTGCAACGCCTGTATGACATCATCTCGCATTCACGCCTAGGAGAACGCGGCGCGTTAGACACTCCTTAGAAAGTCTTGAGGGTAAACAAACGTCGGAAAATTTATTTATTCGCATTCGTTCAGCCCCGCTAAGAACGATAAATCTTTCGTACCCTTGTTGCGCGCGTCAAACGATAAATCCGGGAAGAAAAACCGCGCGCAACGTGAAAGATTAACAAGCGGAGTGTTAAGCGAATTCGGAGATAGTGTTTCTATCCTAGAGCGTTTATAAAGTCATCCATCATACCGAGATAATTCATTTATCATCAGCTTCTCCATCTTCAGCCGTGACATGTTTATTCTTACTAGATTATAAGCTGCGAACGGCGAATGTTGTTTACAGAAAACTTTCTGTAAGCATAATCAACCTTTATTGTTAGATATATCCGATGATTATCTGAATGTGTAAGAATATCAGGGAGAGTATTGTTCGCTAAACATGCAACCTTTGTTGCACGCAAATACGAAAGTTTTTGTATAAGTTTTTTAAAAAGGCGTAAGTTAGCGTAATAATTTATACATCACATTATAAGTAGAATAATGATCTAAATAATCCTCGACAACTATTCGATCAAATGGATTTGGATCGCTATCATACCGATGGCAACAAATGAACCGTGCAGTGTATCATTGGCTTGATATGCAATCATTACGGATTTTAAGTGGCGACTGTCAATAATTAGCGAACGCATTTATAGTGTATTCATAGACGGGCTTCACATGTTTTATAGCGCGATTTGTCTGTCACGTTTTCTTATAAAATTACCGTTTATTTCGAAAGTTGATAAAAATAAAAATCTCGGATAATTAATGGCGAACGCATTTATAGTGTATTCATAGACGGGCTTCACATGTTTTATAGCGCGATTTGTCTGTCACGTTTTCTTATAAAATTACCGTTTATTTCGAAAGTTGATAAAAATAAAAATCTCGCGAAATTCTTCATAAAATTGGTGATTTAGATGTTTTTTTTTCGCACATTATAAAAAAATTTTCGACGAATAAGCCAGCTAATTCACGAATTTAAGAGTATTTTTTACAATGTTAGAACGTATGGCGATGCTGAGAAACATTCTACATTCAGTCAGCTCTAGACGCGGTTCATCCTACACGAGGGTCACAAACCGTGTAAGCTAACGACTCGCCTTGGGCACGGTTGTTTCATCTTCCAAGTAAAATCCACCCTCTTGGTAGACCCGTTACCTGCTATGCTAATTGACCGGTAATGGGTTCAACGAAATCATTATTACTTTGGAGCGATGGATCAACCGCGGTGGGTTATTAGCAACAATATAACGGTTGTCTTTGCAGACACCGCTTGCGCGAGGTGCCGCAAGAAAAAAAATCAAATATTATATATAATTAAACACCGAGCGGGGCGGGCCGTCAAGGTTTCAGTTTTGCGACAAACACTCGTTTCGCGCCAGAAAACAGGATGAGGCGGATCCGATTTAATCACCTTATTTCGGGCTCCAAAATATGCAGATTTGATCTCGCGTGCAGAAGCAGACATATACAAGGGAGAAACGAGAAAGAAAGAGGGAGAGACGGAGAGAGAAACATCACACATGGACAACGGCCGGGCAGTGTCGCGGCGAGATAAAAATAGCTGACCCGCATGAAAATGATCGCCCAGAGAATCTTCATTTAACCCGCACAGTGCATGTCAGACCGTCGCGCGTCGCGACAGTAATCAGGTCTGTTATAATATTTTTGCGCAATGCGTCTCGGCACGGTATTGTCGGCGCGCGTGCGCTCCACGTCATCCCGCGAATGAATATTAATATTCAGGTTTGGTCTCTCTCTCTCTCTCTCTCGTGTGTCTCGCATGATCACCTTGTACGTATACCACATTCGTTCCCAGATCGCACAATTAAGGCGACAGAATGAGCGAGTTATGCAAACTTACATGCCACGCGATCTACGTGGTCGAAAAATATGCGGAAAGTCGAGAATAGTCGTAGGGAGATCGGCGGTTTTCTCAGAAGACAACTTGTAATACAAGAATAATACGTTCTCCAAAAAAGTCAACGGCGATATTAAGAAAATTAAGGAGCGGCGGAGTGACTCACACAACTGCAATTCTTGTCGTGCTGTTTGCACTCGAGATGTTTTATAGCGGTGTCATGCCTAGGACTCGTGATTATATGCAGAACGCATCCGCGTTGCGAATTAAAAAATATCTGGTGTAATTGCACGACACTGCATAGAATCGCGAACCGTTTCCCTTTGGTATCGTGTATGTCAGGTAATAAGAGTTACTAGGTAGGTAATTTACGGACACCCCCTATCGCGGAGGAACAAGCAATTAGCGAGATTTAATTGTGCCACGCATCATCATCGATGCTATAATTTGATCCCGAGCAACTTCGCGTCCGCAATCGTTCGAGATTTTTTTTTTGCCGTTTCTCACTTTTTTTGAACTTTCTTGAGCCGCGGCTCCTGTGTAGTTAAGTGTCGGTAAAAAGCATAATCGATAAAGGATCGAGGTGTGCAACAACTCATAAATCGTAATTTATCGCCGTGATACCTTATATTCTAATTACTTCTCACGTCTTTATTCAGAAGAGAGAAACTTCCGATGCAAACTGTCTTACTGTTTGTCTTTGTTAGTATTATATATATATTTATAAATTTCTTCTTTATTTTTTAATTTATACGCTTTTATTTTGTATATTATCTATTTTTAAAATTGTAATAACCATTTTATTTAACGAGATAATAAATCTATTCCTGAAAATAAATGAATATCAGTGGTATGTGCATAGAGAAACGGATTTCGTCAAAAGTACCGTTAGGTAAACATAAATATGCATTAGATTCTCTCGTCATGACAATTTACAAGAGTAAGGCCGCGTATCATTCTATTGTTAAATAAATGAAGCTACGCACGTATAATACATCTCGTTCGCGTGTTGTTTTAACTGTAAGACAATGTCGAGCGATGCATAGATAACACATAGCACCGTTATCCGCGCGATGTCCTCTTCGACTGTCTTCGGAACGACTTTTACACTTGTGGACCAGTTTCCAGCTGGCGATGCGTAAGTCATTAGCGAGCTGCGTAAGAACGCGTTAGATAACTGAATGTGCGTTCGTGTTTCATCAGATGCAATTGGATTTTATTGTCAACACAAGTGCGCTTTAAATTTAATATTGTGTTCTTAAATAATAATATCGATGAAATAAATCTTCGAAGAGAATTCGATCTTAGAAGCGGTTGATCTTGCTGACATGCTTTTTTCTAATGCGACTGTCAGCATGATCGACTACGCGACCTCTTTCCGCGTTGATGGTCAACGGTTGTTATTAGGCTATTACGTTATTAATGGTAGGTTTGCTACACGCTTTATATTTTGTGTTACTAAACCAGTTTCGAATTAGCGGTTAAACCAGCCGGACGCGCTCGACCGACTCTGGAAGATGTAATTTATTGACATTTGTCGCACACATGTCGGCGATGCGTGCGCGCAGACACTGTATAAGTCGAAATGCCGGCGACCGGTGCGTAATCGATCACGCTTGATTTATCGATAAATAGTACCTTAATGCGTTAGTTGGTATTTATTGTGTTACGCGATACTATAACGTCACGAGTATACAACAAATATGGAATATGTATGATTTCTTTCCTCGCGATCACACGATTTAGGCGAAAATCACGATTTGACGTATTTGAATTTTTAATTACTCGCGTCGGTCATGTCTCGTACGCGAGTTTGCATCTACGATACCGCACGTTCTTTCGAGAATGTCTTTAAGTCCGGGATAAATAACGGGAGATCAGATACACCCGCGTACATGCGGCGCATAAATTACTTGTCCGATCGCGTCACGCCTGATCATGCTTGAACACGCTTTCGGTGAAAGAGGGAAAACGTTACTAACAGTTCATTTGATTTATACACCTCATTACTATACAACAAATATGCAATATGCATGATTTCTCTCCTCGTGAAATATTGTCTTATTGTGTCGCTGAATATTTTTGACACTTATCGCTTCTATATTTATATCTATTGCCTGACTTGTTGCGTCGAACACGTGGAGTCTCCGACAAGGTGTTAATAAGGTATTACCTAAAGTCTGCGTCGCGACAGAGGGAACGCGGGGACGCTAATTAAGATAATTAGCCGGTGATAAGGCGTATTGTCGCACGTACTTTTAATTGCCATTTTCTTCAATAATCGGCGACACTTACAGGCCTATTACGATAATTAATATCGTTGTGGTATTCCGCGAAAACAATTCCTTGTTACGTCGCGACTTTGCGCATCATATATACCTTCTTCTTTTCCGATCTTTCTCATCGTCAGATGAGAATGTCGAAAGAGAACTCGGGATATTTTCCTTACCTCTCTCGGGTTGATTTGTAGTTATTTGCGTAAACACGATGGTTGTCGTCAAGTCTTAAACTTTGCGACAATGAGTTGTCCGGCATTTTCTATTAACCGCGAGTCACAAAGTTTTCAGAATTGAGGGCAGAGATATGAGGGACGTTGCACCACGACGAAGTAAATCATTCATTCATAACGATTCAGCGGTGTTTACGATATTACTAATGAGATTTTGCGTTGGGAATATAACTTTCTTTGCTTTTTCTCTTATTGTATTAGAGAGTTTAGCGTTACGAAATATCTCGAACATTAAGCTTGCTCGGAGAAAGCGCGAACATCAATTTTGTTCGTAGGGAACCAGGAAGCACCAATCATCTTTGACCTTTACGCACTTTATTTTATCGTACTCGCCGTTATTTAATCATGAGCGCATTTAAATGCGGCGATTATTACAGACTTTTATTGTGAAAGGAGTACCAATGTCTCGGTTCTCACAAGTTTCTATTCAATATCCCGTACTTGACGACACGTAGGACTAGTTTCCTTATCGCGGTATTGTACTCCATAGGTATTCGACTGCCTACGAGATTCTAGTCATATTCAAAGAGCCACTTGACCGCCACCTTTGTGTAAATACCGGCTGCCACCGTCGCGCTTCAAAACGCGAGGTCTCATTGAGCTACGGCCTTAACCCGATACCCGCTGATACAAACGGGTGGTTTTCAACGACTCGGAGATATTCTGTGACTAATCGTGAGCGTGAAGCCGTGACGCAACAAAAGACGCTTTTAGAGTTACGCCGCTCGTTGAAACGTCACGGCGACAAAATGCTCAGCCAAGGTTTTACGGGTTACATCTTCATTCTAGACGGACGACAGACGTGACCTAATTGATCATTTGCCATTAATCAAGAAGCAATATCGAGAAATAGTGATATTGAGAATTTGTTATACCAGCTTATTCCCGCGTCCGCGATTGATGAATAAAGGCCGCCGAACTAAAAGGATTAATGCAACGACGATTATTTTTCATATTCCGAGTTATCGAATTTTTCAAAATTTTACAAAATATATTCCGACATTGCTCATTATGTTGATAAAAGTACTATATCGTTGCGCAATCGTAAGATCAAAGCAATACGACACGACGACAATGACAACAATGACAATGCGATTTCTTCTCAATACGAGAGAAGCCGTTGAGGGATCCGCCGTACGGCAGTCACACATACTCAACCTTCATTCGTAGACAGATTGGAAAGTGATTAGAGCGACCCACGTGGGACCCTCGGGGAGAAGGAGCAGAGGAGGACAGAGCGAAGCCGTAGGTAATTAGCCCTGCACTGCTAATGGAAACGCACTTCCCGCAGGCATTCGGTGTTTCGTTCATGGACGCGCCGTTATCAAGTGACGCGAGACGCATCGACGACTCACATCTCGATCATCGTCTCGGTCAAGAGCCGCTTCCTGCGAAGTGAGTGTGATGACAGCGCGCTTCGCTTACTCCCGGCAAGTCTCTCCCGGTCGTAGTCCCATCCGGGCAAATAAACAGAATATCTTCGCGCACCGTTCGCGCTTGTGTGCTCGCTCAAGCCAGACGTGTAAGCGCTTCAGGGACCGGTTTCTAAAATGGGATTTAACCCTTCCTCGATCGGATATCGTCTCACGGATTAGGAGGGGACGTGACTAATTCTCCATATATTACTCCGATTTATCGTCGACTCCGCGAACGGAAAATTTACTCGCTCGCAAAGTGTTCCATGGACATTGTCGATGGTGAAATTCTAACAAACTTGGCTGCGAGAAGTCTCGTATCTTAGCAAACTGACAAATTGTGTCGATGTTTTAATGCCAACGAGCTTCGCCACCCACGCATAATACTCGTTCGCGCGATGCTCTCTCTCTTTCTCTCTCGGGTTCTTGAAGCTTTCTCGTCAAGAATTTGCATTCGTATATTACTAGATCGTTCGATATTATATCGCGCGATGAGATGCCTGGGGTCGCAAGTATGCGCCCGAGGAGACGCGTCTCTTTCGCGCCGAAATAGCAGCGACTGAAGATAGACGTCTCACGCGCGCCCGGTGTCTAGCTGGCGAATGTAAACCGCGTTGGAGTCCGTGCCGCGAGCGGGTCGTTGCTCTTCTGGATAGGTTTGAATAGAACTTACATCCGTGATTCCGTTTTAGAATGACCCGCCGGGCGATAACTGACATTTCGCGATCACACACCGCCGATCTCTTTTTTTTTTTTTGCGTTGATTAAATATAATACATCAAGCATTTTCTTGTACCAGTCGGTTTTCAATAATGCATATTTTATCTTTGCTGCAACTCTCGATTGCGCGCGATAATATAGATGCATCGGTAAGATAAAGAAATAACGAAAGAGGTAATTAGTCGCTAAACTTTCTATGCTAATTTTACCGTGCGGTTTATCCATGACATAAATGTCACCGTAAATGAACGAATCAACACTCGAAATATCTGCGTCATTATCTGGTAGCACGGGAATGCGAAAACACGAATTTTTACTTATGCAAATTAGACATAATCGAAAGTGTTATCTTAATGTGCGCATTTAAGATTAGAACAGAGTGTGCGAAATGAAATTCAATTTTACTCTTTACATAGGTGTAGATATTATATAATGATAGATCACTTTGTAGATATGTATAATGATAGATTACTTTATTTGTACACATTTTTATCGTTCTATGTGAGTTTCGAATGTAAGCGAATGGCAATTGAATTACGCACGCATGTATGACTTGGCGAAACTAACAATACACCTGCCGCCTTTAAATCATTTGTGAGAACGATCGATGAACACCGACAAATTCGCCTTACCATGCCATTAATATAATTCGCGCGGCAAGATAAACGTCTAATAATATTGCGAAATCATTACTTTGTACTGACGTGTTGCCAATGAGTGACCTCGATGACGTCGAAGTTGTATCATTTATAAATGTGGGAAAACCGACTCGGTAATGCTCGCAGATCGCGACACAACAAGATAAAATGTTAATGATGCATCACATTTAGTGTTTTAATCCGTTCAATTTGCATATATATCGATTATGATGTTTCTAATGCAAAATCTGCAATGTTTGATTTTATACGAATGATAAATCTCGAGACTGTGATTTATCCAGATACAAAACTAAAGAAAGAAAAAAATATTGTTTTTGCTCGATAGCCGTTGAAATGTCAAAGTTATCGTACGCATTATTAAAATGCCAGAGTCAAAAGCGACGTTCAGAAAAATTCCACAACATTCGCAATAAGTTGCCGGGTTAGGTGTGGTAGCCTTTATATGGTAGCGACAAAACGCGAGAAGCAGACGGGGGACGATCGAGATTAGCGGATCGGCGTTCATATTTCTGCGGAAGGAAGCCGACATAGCGCAATAATTAACGTAACAGCGTCCTAACCATAGTATCGCGATAATTCTCATGCGCATTTGGCGGCTATAAATTTGATCGCATGGTTTCCTATTTTCTACGCACACGTGCAATCGAGTCGCTCCGCCGAGCACACGCCATTTTTTCGGTAGTACCAGTATCGTTGCTTACATCACTGATAGCCTTGCCCTCTCTATTACTCAGATACTATACTATTATCGTCGCGCAATGATAGTCCTTTATTGTGATAAGTACAAACTTAGCCATGCGAGGAAAGACGGAGATCGTTAAAATGGAAGGTTAACCTTCCATTTGGTTGTGTCTGTGTGTATGTGATATCTTATTCGCGAGAATAGAGAATATATTTTGATAAGGCTAATCTCTCGCGCGTTACCCGCGTATCAAGATTATTACGAACTTCTTCTGGTAATAAAACGCATGTGTTTCATAACTAATAATCGCGCCGAAAGAGAGACAAAGATATAAATCCGTTTCGACAGTGCGGATCATTTTGCGCCGTGCTAGACATAATTGAATGGTAATACTCTTCCGAGAAGCATGTAACATTATAGCAATGCATGCTCACGGTGAGGTGCATTAAACGCACGCACGCACGTACGCACGTACGCGTCTATGATAAACTCGGCTCGATTCGGATCGTTTTGCACGTGAAGCTTTTGCCAAGATCCCATTTGGGTCTGTTTCCGCGAAAATCGTTGCATAGTTTCTAAAAGTCACGCTCGTTATTTGTACAAATTTCTCCTAACTTTTATTAAAGAATAATTTCATCTATTTTATAGTAAATATATAATTCAATTTATACGAGATATTAATTATTGGTTTGAATCATCGTATCAAACATTTGTTGTTTTTTTATTATTTTTGAGTAAATTTTTATTTTAATGATATCTGAGATATCAAGAAAAACGCAGATGCTTTTTAAATCTTGCCTATTATTATATCATTACAAATATCCTTCAACGATGTGTTAATGCCATTTAAATTCAGATGGAGATCAATCATTTTAATTAGCTTGCCTTCGCTATTTACCATGCTATTAATGACCATACCGAACATTACAATGATTATACATGGTGTCGGTACCGATAAGACTTCATTCATAAGCAAATCAGTGGATGATAATTACACGATGAATCAGTAATGACCGCGGATATAATAAATCTTAGCTGACATGTCGTTGATGATTTTTAAGATGCTAAAACATGTGTTTTAAATGACGAGTAAAATTATATATCGCGCAAACAAAAATATATTACAATAAGATAATACACAATTTATCGCAACTGCTCTCGTACAGCTTTGATTGAAATCTTTGCCGTGTAAAAATCCCGTCGACTTTCTACGTTCTCCTGCCATGTTTGTGTAAGAATTACTAGCGTATCGTTAATTGAATGTAATCATTATTTCGCCACGTCAATATTTTATCTACGATGCATGGCAATGACTTCCTTGTACACGGTGGGTGTGTCTAGATCATTTCATCATGATTTTTTTTTGGAAGCCCGTGTGATCCTAACCAACCTAAGATATTAACATTATGCAATTAAAAAAACTTTATCCAATCGATGATTCTCGATACACTTGCAAACATAATTCATTGATCAAAAATATGTGATTATATAAGAATTTATATGGCTGCATAAAAGAAATAAATGATGATTTATACTAAGCATTCACTATTTTACTGGAATTAAATTACACGGCAGAAGAATGTCGCCGAGAAGTATTGGGAAATATTGCACGATGATTAATCTATCATATACATCGACGATACGTATTTTAATGTAACTCGGTAAATCCGAGGTGACACGCGAACGCTTAGAAACTCGCGCGGAATTATTACGACAATTATTATTTGCATAAGACGATATATAAATTCCGGGCGGAGACACGCGAGAACTTGGCGATGTTGAGAGTTATCCGCACCGTAAATCTGGACGATCACCGGCGCGATATTCTTGTCGCGACGGAATGCTTGCATCGCGAAGAGCTTCTTGTTGTAGGATTATTGTAGGATTACCATTAAATTATCTCAATAGTCGTTATGGATTCTGTTACTACGTAGCTAACATGAGCAATATTGACAATAATATGAGCAACGTACTATATAACGTTGGTAATAAAAAATGTAAAAGGTGGACAGAGGTAATGAGGGCAACCTTACAGCAGACGAGAAATGTGAAGCATTGGGTAATATCGTGAAAATTGTTGCAAGATATTAGAAATATCGCGCGGTCTATTGGCGGCAGTTGACTTTTTTTGTCCGCTGTCGCTAATAATAATTCTGTTGCGAAGTGGCTTACGAACGGAACGACACATTACTGTGTGTAAGACGAGAAAATTAATTTCACGCCGCATTACGCGTCATGTCGGCGAAAAAAAGGATTCCATTTGGCAGCTGTCACTTGATAAATATCGCGGAATGTCATACCTATCATTCTTCTTGAATTAACGCATACATTTTTCGTATACGTCTCTTACTTCGAGGGAAACGACTATCGCTCGCGGTAGTCACTTTTCTACGACATTTATAGGCGAGAATTAATTTCCATAACGAGGGCGCGACATCTACTCGCGAGACCGAGCGCGTATTTATTTATGGACGTTACGAGCGCGTGGGAAGAACAAGACGTCGTCTCCAGAGATGAGCGTCCGTCTGATTGCCATGTAACAAGCGAATTTAAATCTTTAGGGACGCGCGCGGTGTTTAGATATATCGGGTTTCACGCACACAATTTCTTGCGTGCATTTTAATTGAGCGCAACAATGGTCAAGACGTCATCTGCGATGCGTCGTTATTTCTCCGCGAGTCACACGTGTAGATAACATAAGGATTTGGTGGGCAATTTAATGTGAACCTCCTACGCACTCGATGATTGCATGTTAAATTTTACTGACTTTATATGGATATACAGGATCAATTATTTAAGTTTTATAAAATGTTAATTACAATCCAATGGAGTAATCAACGTCACGTGGCAAGCGATGAGCGTAGAGAGTCATTTGCGATCACAGTATCGCTAGAGTGATTAAGAAATAACGGGATGCCGCTTCTTTTTCTCAGAGGATTCGTCAAGTTCAATCGCGATGAGGTCACACATTCTCCTTTTTGCGCAACTCTTCAATACAGATCGGCTCGCGTGAAAAAAGAAGAAAAAAAAAAAAACACGCGTGCCTTTGCGCGCGCCGCTTAATTACCTCCTCGCAACGTTTATAGCCGGTTAATAGTCTTGTCGCGCGCGTTTCTCCCTCGTGGCGACTCTAAGCCTTTACGTTACCGCGCGGGAATTCAATTCTTTTCGTTGCGAGAGCTCGAAGGGAGCCCGCCGCGAGTCCCCGTCTCGTATTTTACGCGATCATCGTGACCGGCGCGTTCAATTATCCTTTGGAAAGGAGCAGGATAACGCGCTCGATTTACGTGCCGGCCTGTCATGATGGACGATGCGTCGCAGAATTCCCTTGAATCGCCAATGGCGCAATTATAGAGCGAGAATATCGTGTAAAAATGAATAAATTGTATAAAAATGGATTCGATAAATTAGTTAAAATTATTTAATTTCGCGAATTGTAATTTATATTCTTCGTATAAATCATGGATTGATATACCAACCGACGCGCAATCCCGGAAATCAAATCGATCGTTTGCGATGATCGATGTATTATATGCAAAATGATTCTGTAATTGTTGTGTTTAAACAACGTGTATTTACATATATTATAATAAAGATCTCATTAGACGAGATTTATCGAGATACGTACGCGCTTTATAGAAGAATGCAATTATCTTAGTGCTTGTCGACTGCCGATTGACGCCTACACGAAACATGTCTTGCAGCAAAGGCAAAAATAATAAAGATGAATAGATGCACTTTATATAACGAATTTTTTTTCATTCTCTATATTGCGTATTAATTTATTTATATAATCATTAAATTGCTGCAATGCCAGCAGTCGTATTTACAATTGATAATGACTACTGATAACGATAGTGTTAAAAAAGATGTAAGTATTAAATATAAAAAAATGAGGCAATCTTTTCATCAACGAAAGACTAGAATAATCAGGAAGGGAAAAAACAGGCGCAACAAACGTAGCAGTAAACAAGCAGTCCATTGTCGAAGTTATTGGGTCACTCGTTTACACCTACGGTGTAACGTAAAACCTGCACGGCTTGTTACATAGTCGGAGCTGTAAATATTGGTTATACGTGAGAGCACATAATGTATAAGTATCGTAGAGTAGATGCGAGAGATACGCAGAGCAAACACGTTGCCGGAACATCTAGAGTAAACATATGTCGGGCCTACCGAGTGTGTGAAAGAAGCACGTGTTTTCTCAAAAGACTTGTCGCGTGCGAGATCGAAAGGCGATGGCCGGGGACTTTATGCACTTGGCACGGCAACTCGCATCCCTGGCATTCACTTGCATCGCGGGTTGCGGCAGAGAAAAAATTCGCGTTCGCATATTTCAAGATATTATATTTTTTAATGGGAAAAAATGAAAGAAACGAAAGCTGAAATTTTCGAAACTGTTATAAAATTTTTTTATTTATTTTTTGTTTCTATTATTTCGAATGCCAGAAATCATTTTGAAAGATATCAAAGTTTTTTTAGGAATGAAACAAAACTCTATCAGTGACATAAAAATTATTAAAAAACACTACATAATTGCACAAAATCGCATTGTAATAAATTTTAAGACAAGCGTGAGGGAATTCGAATAATCTTTCCTTGGCATGGCAATAAATCGTCAATGATACCGATAAACGATTGATAAATGAAACGTTTGAAAGCCAATCCGCGATATGTGGTCAAGTTGATTACATGTTAATTAAGCCTACCACCTGGCGCAACGTCGAAAGGCGAAGCGGCATTACGAAAATTCCTACGCTCTTTGATGCGCGTCCGAGATGTGTGATGTATTAATTATTTATATATCACCAAGGCGTGACGGTAATGATACGTTAATGAGGACTTTCGATAAGAAGCCCGATTAATCATCTTGGAATCGAAAGACTTGACGTTCGTGATCTCGTGCGCGATATGTTATCGGCATATTTAAAGTAACGTTCACTTTTCTCTATGCAAATATGTAACGCGACATAATAATTATCGATCATTTGCATAAATTTTATAAATCCGGCTAATAGAATATAAATTTTTTTTACACGCGTTTAAGAGCGGTGGCTTAAAACATATGTTAATATATATATTTAATCGAATAATAAAGAAAACAAATCGAACACGCGTGAGGGAATTATTTATGAATAGATGTCGCATACATATCTCTCTCTCTCTCTCTCTCTCTCTCTCTCTCTCTCTCTCTGACAGCACATTGTATGTAACCCTGCAATAGATACACTTAGCTATGCCTGCAGGATATTTGCGTTAATGCTTATTTGACTATGCAAATTCTCGTCTGGATATATTAATTATTCAGCTGCTAGAACGAAGCGTAGGCTTTGTCGGGTATGCAATGAACAACGCGCACTCGCATGTTGGACTTGTATGTTAATCGACTCTCGTGAGTGCGGCACAAATTAAACGATTTTTAAATACAATAGTTTCGCTCGTGTTACAGGATAGAAGCCAAATTTGATCTATATCACAAAAATTCATAGTCAACACACACGATAAATTTATTCAACGCCGCAGGATGAAATCTTTCGACAACGTTATTTATTATCAATACAACATTATTTTTGTATGCACTTATGATATCGAGTCGGCGACAATTACCGTTCGACGCTGATCGACCGAATCGTATTATAATTATTAAGATTGTTCGTATTAAAAACGACAAGGGCGATTAATCAAGCCGAGCGCGAATTACGATGAGACGCGCACGCGCACGCGGAGTTGCATTTTAGAGATAAATTGGCTTATATATATTGTACTATCCGGAATAATTACCGACGACGACGACCGGCAATGTGTGTGCATGTGTGCGAGCGGAATAAATCATACTTTACGACGCTGTAGCAAACCGGGATCGCGGCGACACGTACGCGTTTTCGCGCGGCGGCGTATTATTAAACGCAGCGTAAAACGCTTTTCCGCAACAACGGGCAGCGCGCACTGTAAATTAAGTGCTGGCGACGTCTCTTTCATCCGCAGATGACGGTAGGCGATATTAACGTGGATTTCTCGCCTGTATTGTTTGAGAAAATAAATAAATTAAAAAATAAATATTTTATTGCCCTCCGTATATATATTATATATGCATCATATATTTTTCCCTTGAAACTTTTGTTGAAAGAATTTTTCTAACTGTATAACTAATAGAGATAATTTATAGTTAAAAAGTGAAATGCCTATATATATCTTTTTTTCTATCAAAATTTAAAATAATTTTGGATATATAGTTATTTGCATTTGTCATTGTGACGCGAGCTTTTCGACGTTGCGTAAATAAATCGATATTAGCTGCAAACGGCACGTATAATTATCGTAGCCCCAGGATGGCACAATTGCCGCGCAAAAAAATGCTAGTTAATCGCAACGTGAAACGAATAATATTTATGTCGGCGTCAGCGTAATTTCTTGAAAGCGGCGCACGCTGTTGAAACACATCATCGATCTAAAAGCAATGTTGAAAGCCAGTAGAGCTATTAAAATTTCATTCAGCGACAACGATTTAAATCCGTCGAGTCTTTCAGTCGTCTTCTCTCGATGGGCTTCCCCGCAATAACGAGGGCCAATGAAAACGACCGTAAGTTCGTAAACTTCGGGGGCACCCATGTGCGCTTGTGGATCGTCAGCTTGAGCCTCGTTCTCGTTTTAGGAGCGTTTTTCTAGAGTTATAACGAGACGTCGCGAGATCAAGAGCGATCCGAGCGAATTATAGGAACTAATCTTGTGGTAACGCATGAAACGGCTCACTCTCACGACTTTCGGCTTCTTTCTTTAATTTACAAAGAAGCAGATATATCATACCCGGTGGTTCTGAAATCGCTCGTATAATTTTTAAATTGCTCGTCTTAAACATCTTTTAGGAGTAACTTTATAATATACATTATCGCTAAATGAACTCGTGCACTATTTTGAAGGAGTCATCAAAGAAGCCTGATTTCGCCATGCGAAACATATGTCGTCCATGATATAATGATGTAGACGAAATTGTGGAATGTAATGAATCTCGCGACATCGCAGCGTAACCGGACAGCGAGCAAGTAGCCGGTCCTTATCGGGGCAAATTGGACGGGCGAATTGAGCGATTAATTTTATGGTAACGACCGAAACACAAGCATCTCTCACGGTCGTGCCGCGAGCATAAAGCTTTTTTTATGACTGGTATGTGCGGGAAGAGCGAGCTTTCATGCCTCGAGTGCGTCTTTCTGGGCCACCCAAGATCGCGATCGGTTTATAAGGATGCACAAAGACTCGGTCCGGCATTGATTAATAAAATTAATTCCGCCGGCGTAGCATGCGATCGTATTTGTATGCATGAGGAGTCAACGTATCGAGTTAATGCATTAGGGAATTAGATAAGAAATCATCGGTTGCACAAGATTCGATAGTCATCGACAAATGAGTTTTACGTAAGAGTTAAGCGATTAATCGCTCGAGTGTGTGAGATTAATTTGTTTTATTTTATTGGCGCAGCTGATATTCTACGCATAAATGAAGACGGAGAAGTGACGATTGTTAGATTTTAACGGTGCATTGGCCGCGCGAGATTTTATTCGATCATCGGGATGAATTACGTAAGAAATTGCGGTTAATTGATCGCATTTAGTATATGCAACGCGTATCACTGACGGTATGATTGTAATAATGCGCTTTAATGGGACACGAGGCCTTTGATCTTGCCGATTAAGAAATTGCGGTTAATACGCGCACTTTGTTCTTCGTTTCTCCGAAGAATCTAGTGAATCGCAATAAAATCACTCGTAATTACTCGTAATTCGCGCGGAGATTATTGCAAATTTGAATTTTTATTTTAATTATTGTATTGTATTTACATGACTATTTCTCTTCACACGATATAATTAATCTTCGATTATATTATTCAACATCAAACAATCCATCCCAGGAAAGTTAATTCTCTATTCACCACCGCAATTAAACAAAAAAAAAGGAAATGGTATAGAGTAGCGGCATAATAATGACAGAGAGTAATAATATACGTACGGCATAAGTATAAAATACGCCGGGAATGACCATAAAACGAATCAAAAGTGAGTTTTACGATGTAAGCCTAGGACGAGCGTATGAGAAAGTTTACCGACGTCTTAATGAGTGATTATCGTTGCTCACTCGCCAGACGGTGTTAATTAAAGCGCCGCACCGATTGTTCTTCTACTATCGCGAGAATTTCTTCGATTAACGATCCTTCGCACAACGCGACACCGATGCACATATCGCGGATCTTGGCGCCAGAATTCTACTCGTGCTGGAACACGTCTTATCTCTCCTCTTGCTCATGCGGTTTCATAATACATACTTCGCTGATTGTAATAACGAGCTGATGCAACGAGTTTGCATTGTCGGCTTTATGAATGACGATGAGCAATGCCATTTCGCACCGTAAGCGTTTATTCACTAATTCGTTTCCCTTCATTTGCTCCAGTCGCAATATTAACAATTTTTTTTTTTTTTTTTTAAACATATTCTCTTTTGAGAAACGGCAAATTATATTAGTAAAAACAAACCCATAAATAATTAATAATCAAGTCATGAATTTAGAAACAGATCGTGTCGTAGCATGCAGATGAAAATAATTCACGAAGTTGTAGTTGTAGTATATCGCCTATTGAATATTACATGCAATTCCATTGATTAAATTTCCAATTCGTTCCGCGACAGAATTTTGTATTTGCCTTTTACGATCGTGTTTTTGTGAACGTTAACGCTATCCGTGGAACGTGTGCTGCCTCACGCGGTGCCGCCATTAAAACGTGAGCGCCATAAGAATCCCCGTGCGGAAAGAATCCCATGCAGAAATTCGACAAACTTTTCGTATTAAAGCGGTGGGAATCGATCGCTACGGCCAATTTCGATCCCAAAGGAAATTTGTGCTTTTATTTGTGTACCTAATCCGCGAAAGAAACGACACAGCACGCCGAGCTCTCCGTCCGAGATGCAATCTCATTCGTTTATGCGTGAGCGAACATATTCTTTCTTAGAAATCGTTTTACCTGCTCCTTTTTTTCGCTTTGAAAAGAAGAACGCTTTTGATCTACGTTTCGCGCTTCGATGCGAAATCGTACTGATGCATTTTAGAGTCCCTTCAGAGTCGTGTTCTTCATTTTCTCATCATTAAACTGGAAAGTTATGACAACGATTTGTCATTAACTATCAGCTGAATATGAAAAGAAACGACGTTATATAACGCGATTTGAAGGTAATCTTCGATTCAGGGTCAGCTACGAGAATCCAATCGGTTACGATCCGATGTGATGTTTCTACACTCAGTTAATGATAATGAAAACGTGCTAAACTGCTACAAAAAAAACAAAATATATTAAATGAAAACATACAACGCGGACCATCGTACATACATATATACCAGAACTTGAACGAGGTAATTCCGATAAAGCAAACTTTATTAAAGCCTGAAGCCACATGCGCTCGATTACTGTAAGGCAAACAAACTTGCCGGTTTTTTTTTTAAATCGGATCCCATATTTATCAGACTTTTTATAATGGCTTTATTATCCGTGTATAAGCGTTAACTTAAATCGAAGGTAGTAACGTGTTATTTAACCGATCGCGCCTGTCGGGCAAAATTGCTTTCCCTTCCCGTTTCTCTGAAGGGTCTAATGGAAATGATCGAGATGTGGCGCGTCCCGATTCGTGGTACATCCCCTTTTATCGACAGTGTAAACATAATTAACGTCCTGATGAGTATCCTGATTATTGGTCTCTCCCAGGAAGACACGAGTCTCACATTCCGTGCCGCCCGAAATTGCCGGTCGAAATTATTAATTATGTCGTGCCATAATTGAGAGACTTGATATGAGACATTTAACGATATTATTATATTATGGTTTCTCTTTTCTTTAATTTTCCGTCGATTAATTTTATTAGGAATCAATATATAGCGCGAAATATTATATAGAAAGCAGGAATAATTTTTCTATCATATTTTGTTCGATAATGATAGCTGACAGAGATGTTTGCCAAGAGCGAGTAATCACGGCTGTTTGTTTGAATTTTTCAACTCGACGATATTAAATTTTCTTTTCATTCAAACGACGGTTTTATCTAGTTATAAAACGCTGAGGAAATATTTTTGGATTAAGATGCGATTCGCATTCGCGCGAATGAGTAGTGTTTGGAAATTTTCCAAATGCGCTTCGCTTTGACCTAAAACTCGAGTTGAAAATTCGATGGCGCGCCGCGTCTCGCATCCTAAATCGATCGTATCGTCCTGCGATGAATAACGATTGATATATCTCGTTGCATATAACACGATCGAATCGACCTGGACGCTCGCCAAGATATGCCCGACTAAATTGCACCTGGTCGCACAGGAAGACGGAACCTACCGCATTCAGCACATTTGGAGAATTGCCAGACACGACCATAAAAAAAAATATCGAAACGGATTTAGGATGAGAGCAAACATATCCGACATAATAATCTATGGCGTTTGCCGTCGGCGAGGTAGCACGATGTATCCCACGTCAACTATCATCATGGGAATTAACTTTCTAACTAGTAGCTGACGGCGTGAAAGTTATCGTATCAGTATTTTTATCTGAATGTTGACCTCGAGTTGACTCGAAAGATCTCTTAGTATTCCGTTAAATAGGATAACGCATTGTCATAATTGCCGGCTGACAGTAGGCTATCTTGAAAGAGGTACAAGAGAAGAAGATAAGAGGAGTTTTTCGAAGGAGCTTGCGTAAATGTTGTTGAATCTTAAATCTCTCCAAATACAAGATGCCGAAAATAAACTTTACGTTTGAGAACATTAAGGGGTTAATGAACATTTCAGATTTTATCAAGTGTATTTGATCTTGGAGATCGGCCAAGGAACGTGAAGTAAATCCAGACTGATGTAATTTCGGATTCCATATCTGCGGGACAATTCTCATTGCAGACGTGATTCCAGGAATTAATTAGTCGGTATCCCGACGAGTTAGTGCGCAGACAAGCGTTTTGCGAGCCGAAATGAAACGACTGCCGAAAGTCGTGAGTCACCATTTAATTCGAATTAATATGAGATGAGGCGCGTAATAATCGCGTCAAATAACTCATGATATCTTTACTGTACTTATTTTGATTTGTTTAATAATGATTATGAAATGAGAATGGTATATTAATATCATTGATTTTTAGTAATGGAAATGGGTGCAAACTGCAAGAGATTCCACGAATGTTTCGAAAACGCATGAGCGAGCCAAAGCGATCGCTATTAATAAAATAATGGTTCCGAGTAGTTATGCTATTTCACTCGCTTTCCTGTTTATGCTATAGTATGCAATATGAAATTTAACGAAATTTAATGCGATTCGTCAATTGCAAAGAAAGGAAAAAGAAATACAAACAAAATTATACTTTGATATATTTTCCTCATTTCTTACAGACTTTCCGAGAATAAATGCACTTGGATGCGAGCCCGTTGTTTAGACAACTAAGTACACTTCTATTTTTACCGCGGTAACGATTATTTCGAAAAATTACGGCAACACGATAACCAGATAGAGTTTCTAATATTTCGATTTGCACAGATGCATCGTATCAAAGCGCGTTCAAAACAAATAAAATTTTACCCCGATTTCAATTTTTTTCCCTTCCCATTTATGTTTGACATTCGACGTCCAGGATGAGAGACCTTATTATAGGAAAAACAACTTTCGTGCTAGTAGACGCTTTCCTTTCGCACTTGATTATTTTCCTTGAGCGTTCTTCGAACCTCTGCATTATGTGAGAGTTTCTTTGATAGATCACTTTACAAGTGCTCAATGAAGGAGACTGATGGCATGCTCACGCGCCGCCCGATTGATGTAACGCGAGTGCCAGACTTAAAATACATCTCTTTCGAGTGTACAAGTTCGAGCTTGAAGAATCCTTCATGAACCGTATGCATCGTATTAACTGTCTGAATCACTGCATTGCAACGACAACGCGAATCATCATTTTAGTTACTGTTCCGTAATTAATTTTTAGGAGCTCTATATAATAGTCGCGCACTTTAATTAATGTTATCCTTCAATTAATGTTCTGCTCATTAGATATCAGGGAAAGAAATATAGCGATGAATTTGACAGAGAGTTATAAACTTTTAATGATTTATGAAACGAGCTGTCACGACAAGTAATCTTCACTTACGCTTTCACTATCTAAATGTGATGTCAGATAACAAATTTGTTTACAGCATTTCATATGACGAAATTCTAAACCCCGCTATTATGAATTAATTAATTACACCCAGTATAATCTGAATTTGAATCTACATTGGTGAAAGCATAGCAGAAAAT
Organism: Formica exsecta; assembly: GCF_003651465.1. Classification (NCBI taxonomy): domain Eukaryota; kingdom Metazoa; phylum Arthropoda; class Insecta; order Hymenoptera; family Formicidae; genus Formica; species Formica exsecta. The sequence goes on from NW_021850553.1 coordinate 191,574, forward strand.
AAATTTGATTGTTAATTACGTCAGAATCTTACTCAATCACATGGATTCGCCAATTAAATGGATATACTCGATTACTTTTTCAGCTATGCGTTAGACTCGAAGACGACTTGATGATGATGAATCATCCTCTTGGCAGGTCAATGATTCGCCTCGATCTTTAGTGTGTATCATCGATAATGGTCAATTTTTTTTAAATGTTTGTCATCGTTCGTCATCCGATGATTGTATCATATTTTTAGAAACGATAAGTATATGCGTTTATCGTCTGATGCGCAATACCGTATTGTGGAGAAAGAAATGTTAGTCTTTTAATAACATGCAGATTACTCATAAAATATGGCATGACCAATAACGGGAAGAAATGTGAAATATGTATATTAAAATCACGTAGTCGCGAATCATCGAAGTGGTTGCAGTTAAGTTGCAAAAGATAAGGAAGTAATATCGTAATCTCGCGTGCGCGTTTAACGATTCTACGAACACCGTATCTTAAATCAGCCCTTAAATGTTGCGTTGCGTTGTCGATTTACGCATCCATCCGCGAGATCCTTTCCGTTCGCACACGATCGCTGCGTAAGCATCGATGTAATTTACTCGCCTACGAAAATAGCCCCGCGGCGCTTTACGGTCGCCGAAAATGAGGGGGAGTTTGCGGCGCGAGAGAAAACCCCGATGCCTTTAATTCATACCTCGTTGCGTTACGTGTCGCCCGTAAATCCGCACTCTCGCGTGAACTCCCTTACTGCCGAATCACTCGCGGATGCATCGCCGGCCGGATTTTATGCGCCGTGGTAACGAGCTTCCGCGGTGAGCTTTACGGCGGATTTATGAATGCTCTTCGCCGTTGGTCAGGTGGTAAAGTTGTTTTTTAATGCTCGTAGCGCGAGACGAGGGTTCTGTTTCGGCGAAACACACTCGAGAAAAAGATAGATAAAGAGATAGAGAAAGAGAGAGAAGGAGAATGCATGCGTGAAATCGAGACAAAAACGGATGCAGCACAACGGTCTGGATTGTAAGGGGCGGATGAACTGAAGAAGAGAGCCGAAAGAGTTTCGTATAAACAACACTTCCGCGAAGTCTATCAGCTGTTTATCGAGGGATGGAATACTTGCTAAAACGAATCGCGTTTTGCCCGGCAGGCGCCATGATCTTATATATAGATCTCTTCAAAGAATGCATCATACGTTAGGATGAGATATTTCTAAGAATGAAACGTGTCATTTGAACAAGGACATGCCAACATTTGATATGACGTAATTATTAGATATGAGATGTTTCGTATGAAGTATTAATGATTAATTTTTTAAAATCTTATTTAAATACTTTTGTAAATTTGATGTGTATTGAAATAATTTCAAATTAAAATAATTATTTCTTAATGAATTTACTTTTGGTCTCTAAAAGTGAAAAGTATTTCTTAATACCCGAAAAATATATTTTAGCAATATATGTAATATATTTCGAAGTAAATGGAGGATATGCTGGTTATTTGATAATGCGTACTCTGCATTTTATTATTTACGTAGTAGATAAATCCAATATTCGAAGAATGACATATTTGCAATTTGTTCGCGCGAACGCATTAACTTGCAATACTCGTCGTGTTTTCTATACAAGCGGCGCATAGTTATGCGATAATCGTAAAATTCCGATTTTATGGGTTTTCCTAGTTTTGATAAAGAACGCTCGAGCTCCCGGGGCTTTAACGAGGATCCTAAGAAGCAAGCAAGATAAGCTGGTTAATGTGCATTTATTACCATATTAGCGTCTGCATAGAACTGACACTTTTACGTTGCACAAGATGTTTTGTCGAGAGGTAGGTCAATTGCAGATTAACACTGTCGTACGGATAAACATGTCAAGCGATAAAGAAAATGTTATATCGACGGTTAAGATTGATGTATGCGCGTGCCATTTGTAAGAAATGGTAACGTTCTATGAAGATATATTCAAAAAATTTTTCCAGTAAGGACCAGCATTGTTATTCTATGATATCGATGCAAAACAATGAATTTCGCGACATGATACATTTCTCTCTTTTTACATACACAATTACTAAAAAAGGACATAATTTATTCTGTTCTGAAATATTATCGTGCTCTATTTCGCGTTTAAAGATATAATATTATACGTAATGCCTTGGATCGTTTATCTTTCGAAGATTCAACGTAATAGAATTAAATGCTATTCAGTTTTGCACAGGTTGCGAGTTGTGATTCGCTTTTGAAGATTCGCAATAAATTGGAACGCGGGAAAATTATGGCTTCTTCAGGTCGCCATTATGTGAAATACTGCGTTAAATTACGCGCGCTTAATTTAATTTTATCGTCCGAAGCATTAATTGCAGATTTCTTCGTCGTATTTAGGGCACCGGATTAATCATAAACTGAATATGCATTCACTTAACAAGATTATGACTATGTCTCGCTTCCGCGATTATGCGACGGAATTTGTAATCGTTTAATCCAAATTAAAAAGCACGGTTGACCACTCAGTGACGGGAGGTTTCCTTTGATCATCTGGTATCGATGCACGTGAATTTACGGCGGAAAACTATAATGGGTAACTGCAACACGTGGCGGAATTGTTCAATTATCCCGGCGCGGCAATTCCGCTCCGACCGGCATGCAGAGGTAAATTGTCGATGGAACGTGGCGGGTTTACCTTTGTAAATTGGCGCAAAAAGGGCAAAGCACGATTGCGACGACAGCCGCCGTGGACGTGCCCGTCGTTTTGTTCGTCGAGATCGCTGTTGCCGCGAGCTACTACGAAATTAAGATGCGCGCATCGCGTTTGGCGCCAAAATACGCAAAACTAAGAGCGATGATCTCATTGTCGAATAGGTTTTCTAAAGAAACGATTTAAGCTTCTCTCGATCCGTTTATGAGGATTAATTTAATGTATTGTTTTTTTAGAATATGTGCGTAACAAGGGGAACGGATCCATTAAATTTCTTATATAATTTTCGCTTTAATTATTTAAAAATATTTTCTCTTGGCACACTCCAAGTTCTAAATATATTTCCACACACTGTCGCATCGAGTTTCCCTTGATGATAAAACATATTCAATCTGGCAGACGATTGGCGTCTAGCGGACGGCGAGGTCAGTTCTACGAACGTCAGTTAGAGAAGTTTTGACGCAGATAAAACGATTTGCCGGCGGTCTGCATTGCCAAGGTCAATCTAATCTTGGCCTTGTGTAGGTAAGGGGAACCACCCCGACGTCTCTCGGGACGCATGCAGATACACCCGTCGTTAATAACGTCAAGCATCCGCGATAGAGTATATCCGAAACGGTTTTTGAAAACAAAGTACTTGAAAAATCTTGAGAAACTTGGCAACGTACGTCGATAAGAATAGCTAACATTGTAATCAGGGATTCTAATGTATGGAAAATTTCATTAATCTATTCTTTAAACGTGAAATTACAGGATAAAAGTCACTTACTGATTAATCGGTAAAAATATAAGTTTAGATATTATTTATATATTTATTAATTATTACAAATCATAATTTAGTTATAAATATTTCTGCTAATAATTTCCACTTTATAATATAAAAAAAAAAAAAAAACGAATTATTTTAATGTGAATAGATATTTGACGAATCAAATAAAATAAAATACAAAGTAAAATAATTTTTATCGAGTATGACAGTTATAGATGGATAGGTATTTTATATTATTTCCTTGCACTATAAGATCTGTCGAAATAATGTTTCAAGATGAACCAGCGCTACCATCAATGTGCCGATGCATTTCGTGAAAGTTAATCTCGAATTCGGCAGCCCGGAACGAGCAATTCGGAATGTTATGGCCCCTATATTACGTGAATGACTTGTAAATGTAATGTGCATAACAGTGATCGATTTTCAATCTTCGGCCCATGCTCGCGGATGTAAAATTGCGAAATCTGCCATTGACGAAATTAGTTCTACGGTAAAGACACACGTGTGTGTTTGTATATATTTCGACCAATAAAAACAATCTGTCAAATAAATTTTATTGCCAGCATTCGTTGTCATAATAAATCACGGCTTACTATATCGTTTATTTAGTACGACAACTTTCGGAGATCTAGTTTGCCGAAATAAATGTCTGTTGGCAAAAGCTACGTATATATCGTGCATCTATAATTCAATTTCACCAGAAAGAACGTAAATCACGACGTAACAAAGATTACGGTAATCGTCATAACGGTAGCGCCGTTATGTTAAATTAATCACGAGTCTCCGATTCGATCTCACGTTCAAGGAGAATTGCGATCGAGACCATACGATTCTGACAATACCAGGGAAGTACGGAAGATGACTATCGAAACTGTGAGAATCGTCGAGAGATCTGCGGAGATTTTTCTCTCGGTACAGTTACGGAGGATTTCTTTCGCGCATCGCGTCACGTGGTATATATCGCGTGCACCTCCTCGGGTATTTATGCAAATGGAGCGGCATTCGCGAGAGGGAAGTATCGATGAACGGATTCACGTTTGCGACTGTACCTGGCCCGAGAGCTCTCGACTTGATCCTAATCTCTGCCGAGGCAAGGTCGATACGAGGAGAGCTCGACAGTAACTGACTTTACGATTTTCAACTCCTGCGATGGCATCGAAAGCACGTACATACATACACATTTTTTTCTCTCTTCGTGATTTCTCGGAAACCGAATTGCATTTGCTTTGCTTGCAGCCCTGCCTGTCGTGATTCAATGATACTCGATCGAATTATACAATTTTCCGTATCTCGTCCAATAACGCAATTTCTCAAACGTAATTCTCGCCGAGCGAGAGTGATCACGGCAGGTATACTCGATTGTTGCAATTTCTTATCATTATCATGATTGAGCACGTCTTTATTACATCGTGATTCGCAAGTTAAAAAGATATTGAAAATTTTTAATAAATTTCGTTGTTGGCCTCGGTCACCAAATGATGCCCCCCCGATTTAAAAAATCAATTTTGTTTATATGAATCACTACTCACATTATTAGTAACATCCGCTTGCATGGCCGAATCGTCCTCGGCGCCAGCTTTGGCGAGGTCGTCTTTCTCGTTATCCGGGGCGTTCAGATACTCGTCGTAATCCTGCTCGAGACTCTTGGTTTTAGTACTGACCGCGATTTTTCTTTCCTGGCGATTTTTGCCCCCATCCGTTACATCGGTCGCGTTCTTCGGGAACTTATGTCCGATCGAACCAACGGATTTGACGGTCGAGTTCTCCGCGATCCGCCTGTTTGTGAATCTGAGGAGATTCACCGGTCTAGAGACATTTCTCGGTTCGTTGAAATTTTTATAGCCGTCACGTTTTGCATGCTTATTCGATTCGATGTTCCGATAATCCCTCTTGACGGTAGCCTTTGGAGTGGTCGGCTCGTCGGACGTGAGTCTCCTGATGATGTCTTCATAGGTCTTCAAGGATGATTTGGTCTTGCTCTCGTAAAAATCATTATCAATTTCCTCTTCTTCGTTATCTTCATTGTCCTCATCATCGATATTTTTCCAAATATCATCCTCTTCTTCATCTTTGTCGTCTTCCTCGAGTCCACCGTGATCCTCGTAATCCTCATCCTCTTCTATCTTCTTATCGTCTTTCGTTAAATGATATTTAGTCTCTGAGATGTTCGATGTTACTTTCCAACCATCCGTCCATCTCGACACATCGGAACGATCGATGACGCCTCCGCGATCTTCCAGGCGATGCCTCCTTGCGCCACGATAACCGTTCATTCTATTCTTGTCTTTCCTGAGGGATGTGTGTCGCCTAGAATTTCTCCACCACTCGTGATGCTTATCGGCCTCGCCGCTTTCGATGTATCTGTGCGGCTTCTCGTAATTATAATCCTCCTCCGAAACATCTTCGAAATCCGACACGTCGCGATTGCGTGAATACGCGGGTCTATGATAAGTTCTGCCGGGCTTGTATCGATAATTCTTCGAATTATATCGCGACGGAATTCTATGCCTGTCGTTGTCCTCGTCGTACCAGTTTCCGCGATGTCCGCCATCGTGGTATCTGGGCGGATAACGCGGCTCGAACGTTCGGCCGTGATAACCCCTCTGCGCGGATCGATGATGCGATCTGGGATGATCGTAGTACGATTGCACTTCATAATCGTCTTCGTCGACCGGATCCTCGGAGTCTCCTTCGTATTCGTAGTCAACTTTCTGCCAGGATCTCCTGTCGAGATCGTGATGATTCCTTCGATTCAAGGATTCGTGCCTGTGCCTGTGTCGATGTCTCGCCTCTGTCGTCGTCATCGCCGCGTCATCGTGCTGATGGAATCGGCATTCGGCCACGAAGAGGCTGTAGGCCATCAGCAGGCCCAGCAGAAGCAGCAGCCTTCTATCGCGTGTCATTTCGGTCTCCGCAGCACCGTTTGCAGATACCTTACATCATCATGTGCCCCGTGACTGCGGCTTTCGCGCGATAACACCTTGATCGATCACCTCTTGATGCCTCGCCGGTCACGATTTCCTTAGTCGCGCATCGAGCCGGCTCGATTGTCGAGTAGCAGCACTCGCGCACGATCGATATCACGTTGATCATTCCACGATCGAGGCAAGACGAGTTCGCACCTGACGGCTTTCGCGAGCGTTTATCGATCACAGTTGATAGCTTAATCCGGGAACCGTCAATTTTCTCTGACGGCAGTCTCTAAATTTAACCGCACGTCACGGCCGGATTGTGGTGACCATGTGATGACCGCGGAACCTGAAACGATGGTGCAACGCGATTTCTTTTGGCGCGGCTCCAGTACGGTAAGAGTCCGCTGCAACGATGTTCGTCACTAATTACTGAACCATTTAAGTCACAAAAGACATCGGGAAAATATTCGTGAAGATGATTCGAGACAATCCTGTCGTACTGCTTTATATGCAAATCGTCAGTAGTATGAAATAAAAATCTACCCTTGATATCTACCCTTGGTTAAAAATTTTCGCGCTTGCTTCTCGCGAATTTAAAATCTAAGTCACCGGTTAAAATGATTCGTTCATTACATTGATACATCAATCTTCAAGTACTGGTTTCATGTCACGATGTCGTAAATTTATCTGTCATATATTCGTAAATTTTTCAAATCTAACGATTTTTCGGAGCACAATGTCACTGTCCGACGAGTCTATATCATTAATCACCGGTTTTCTCGGGAGGGGGTGGTTTTTCTTACACGGGCGCATTCGACTCGCAGCAACCGGTGGGGTCCAGCGTAGAGTACGATAAGTTCACGCCGAATTGTATCGCGGACAGAACGTCGCGGACGACTGAGACCTGAGACCAGCTCCGCCGGAGCAACCGGCGGCCTGAGAGATCGCGGCACGCACCGCGCATGCGTGCGGGCGATATTCGCCCCCACCGCCCCTCGTGCCGCACCAGCCCGGGATCACCCGCCGCCGCCGCTTCTTCCTTCGTCCCTTCGTCCTTCGCCTTTACCTCCGCAAGAAATCTCTTCGCGCACGGCATTTTACGGGCCCCGCGATGATGCACCGTGAAACAATAGGCATGGACGAAGGGGGCGAGACAGACAAGTCCGCGAACGCAGTGGGCCGCATCTCCACCGGATGTACGATCGGTATGAGATGCACTTCTCAAAAATTGCCACTTCCGATTGTTCGATGGAATCGTTTCTTTTTAATAGCCAAGTAATTCCAGAGTATAAATCTCTTCAAAAATATAATTTAAAAAAAATAAATAAATAAATTGGAATTTATTTGGTTGTTGTATTTATTATAAGACAAATTTAATATAAAGTGTGATATCTGAGAAAGAAGATGATGTGCTTAGCCTTGTCACGCTTTGCCGAGCAAAGTTGGAGAACTGTGAGCACAGGTGTGGTCATGCATCGGAATGTATGTATAAATGGCGTAAGATAACTGCTACTTCTCGATTCAAGTATATTTTTTAAATGTAGGTATCATTGCTTCGGTAGTGTTATTTTATGTAGTGCTGATTAAAGATTTGGAAAAATTGAAGCTGAGAAAATCATAGATGCGGATCGATATGGCAAGACGTCATGGTCCTTGGAGTCACGCGTGTTTGTCGAAACCGGTTTTCAATTTATTTCGAATAGAAACGACATTATCCGCATTAGACTCTCATGGAGATCGCTTCTTGTCCGCGATAAAAGGCATTAAATTGATTTAATATGGAATGAAGTGGTACACCAACGCGCGTGTCGCTCTATCTTAATCACGATTAGTCTTAAAGCGAATTTAGATAATAACGACATTTATCCTTTAGCAGAGATTCATTTAGAAAATAAATATTCATTATTTTCAGGAGATACGAAACTCTTTATTAATAAGCCACATATTATTAGAATGCGCACACACATTGAAACAGGGATTTTATACAAAAATAGTAAATATATATTGAATTTTTTATATCCATTGGGAGGAAAAGACTTTTATAATTATATAAGAGTCGCGGTAATAAATTATATATAAGACATACATTAAAATATTCATATAAAAAAATTAAAGAATTGAGAAATACGTTTCAAGAAAAGACGTTATAAATATGTAGGTAACGAACAGCATGAGAGATGTATCTTACACAGGATATAGTTTAAAGCTAATGGATGGCCGATGTTAAATGCGGCGTTTATCTTACGCTTTTGCGCGAAAGTAATATTTTTTTGCAAGCGATTATCCAACCGTTACCAGGGCTTTTAGTCAAAGGAGATATCAGGCGAGTGCTAAAAAGAACGCTCCGATTTTAATCCCTCACGGGAATCTCTTTCTTCCTCCGGTCTTCGTTCACGTTTACGATGTAATGCGCGGGACGTACGTTTCTGTGACACCGTGAGCCTGTCTCTCTCGATTTTACGATCGTCTGGGTCGAACGACAGTCGACCGGCTGGTCTTTTCGCCGGGCGTTCCATTCACTTTCGCGCCGCCATTCAGAGATGCTGGAGTAAACGACGATACCGCGAAATCCGGATCGAAATGGGAGCAAGAGAGAAAGAAGTCGCATGTATAAAAAGAAGAGGAAGTCACATACTGGGAGAGAGAGAGAGAGGGGGGGGGGGGGGGGGGGGGGGAGATGTGGAGAAGAGAGATCGGAGGAAACTGCGAGAGATAATGCGAGGAGAGGAAGATACGATCGTTGATGCCGATCTTGCAACCGGTACAACGAGGACTGCTTTTTCGTCGCTCGCGGAGGTCGGCGGGCGGTTTTTGTAGCCCCTTTAAGCCGACCGCGGTGCTTACGATGATAAATAAACACGGCGGCCTCCCTATCCCTCCCCTCGGCTACCGCATTGCGTTCCTCCGATCCGATCGATCGACTGATGTAACGCGCGATCTGTCGACGAAGAAACATCGCCGGCATGTCAACCAGACTTTTTCCGACGCGCCAGGAAGCTGGAGAGAGGAAAACATTTTGCCAGATGTGTCGAGCATCTAAAATTATTGAGGTTTGTCGGATCTGTCAGGAGAGTCACACCAAGTTGTACGAAATATCAGTACGAAAGCAACGTTATTCAGAGTTGGGTTTTTTATTTTTATTTTTATTTTTTTTTTTTGCGAAGGGAACTTACCTTACATAGTCATTATGACGCCATCGTGACGACGAGTATCAGAATTTTCATTTTACATGTATTATCTTACGAAACATGGGATGCGAAGGAATCAAAATTACTCTTGCGTTGTACGATCATTAAAATGTTTCACGCCAGGCTTATTTTCCTAAATGTCGAGAGTGGGTTATGCAATGATGTTGTTGGCCACGGCACGAGAGCGTTGTAAAATAGATTTTACAACGTGGAATCTGTCGGTCACGGCGCGCGGCGTTTAACAGTTATGCGTCGGCGGATTTCTCTAATTATTTTGCTTTCATGTCTCGTCGACGCTTGTCCGCGTTAATTGTAACCATTTGTCAGGATTCGCCGGGTGGACAAACAGATTCTCGTTAACGCGTCGACGTAAAATAAAGATTAAATCGCATCCGCGCCCAACAAAATTCATGTGCCTTGCGTAGAATGCGCACAATCGTGCACGTTGCCGGATAAACGAGGTGAGACACCAGGTGCGTCCGGTTAAATAAATGGGGCATGGATAGAGAGAGAGAGAGAAAGAGAAGCTCTCTTTTTTTAATTCAGAATTATAACTTCTTTACTCTCAAAATATGATAAACTTAAAAAAGGAACAAGAATCTTGACCAAACTCAGATTTTTTTTATAAAATATATTGTGTTAAAAAATTATAATATATAAGATGCATTTTAAAATATTAACAGATTGAGACAACTATTACCACTAAACTGTCTTTCAATGAAATTTGCATGTTATACTTATAACTGAGACCACCAGAGACTATTTGTTGAAAAGCAGTCTTACAATTAGTCAAGATACACTGATTTCATTTAAGAGAGTACGTTACTAAATTTTTTCTGCAAGTAAGTCTACCACAAAGTACTTCCGCGTTACACAAACGGGCAATAAGTATACATTTACAAAGATTTTGTTCCGTGATTCCGGCATATCCACGACTTGCGCGATCATCGAGATACGGAACGTTCACAGGATAGGACATGCGATCACGTGGAGTTTCATCAAGATTTTCGTAGACACGAAACGAGATTAGTCACGCGGATTTAAGCGCGGCTTTCGTGCCAAGACAGACAGACGCGGAGGTACCGATTTGTTCTACTTACAAAACAAGCGCGTGGGCCCGCTTCGAATGCACGCATGTAGTTTTCCATAAGTCACCGACTTAAAGATCCGTGACGTTCGTTGCTTGTATACCGGGCGATATCTTGTTTGCTCAATTTCTCATGCACGAGAATCTTTTACATTTTTTCAACTAATATTCGGAGATGGAAATGATGACGCGTTTTTTGAATTTTTTATTTAGAAACGTAACTAATGATTATGTATATCGGTCTTAGAAGTTTAATATATGCCACTTGAAAATATAAACAAATTTCGAAAATATTCGAAAGAATGATTATTTCTTTGCCGAAAGAAAGTAATCTCTATTTGTAACTTACTAATATCGTACTCTCATTCTTTTATCATATCTTAATAGTTATTTAAGGCTATCTATCGTCTATAGCGTATGATATACTATAATTTTACGAAATTAATATGTCGGAGGATCAATATTCTATTAGCTCATTTGGATTTAAGTATTTCACGCATTGACGTGCAGACAGTATAATATCGCAAATTATAAAATATAATGATGAACATATTTACATAAAACTGGTTAAGTGTCAATATCGTGAATTAGAAACAAAATTTATTTTGTGCGACTTGTTCATCGGCGTATATGTACAATATCACACGTTTACTTTCGTTATCTTTCGATTTCGCATTTTTAATCAAGTTCAACCGGGTTATCGGTGGAGATTAAGCTTTTGGGTCACTTCGCCATTTCAAAGAAATATATCACTTTCCGTTTGCGATAGCCAATTTTAACGGGCTTGCATCTTTTACATTACATTAAAGATGCGACGAAAAACTTTTAATTAATTTTTTTATCTATTACTTGTAACATATTTAATTAATATTAACGTTCGTGAATATGATAGCAGCCTGTAACAAATGTTCGAGGCACACACTTACCGTAAGATACTCTCGACTTTCTTAGTTACAAAAATAAATCACTCCCAACATTCTAAAAACAGTTGCGAGGGTGCAGAGGTAGGGGTAGACTGGTCGGGACGAACCAAAAAAATGTCAGCTCGCGGAACACCCGTCGCGGCCGCAATCTCCGAGATACACTTTCGTCTGATGATCGCCGCACTCTCGCGCTCGTAGAGAATCCCATTTTGCACGGTGCACCTGCTGAGTGGCAACGTGCGAAAGGGGCGACGAAGAACGCGCGTCGGCGCCCGATTGCGATAACCGGAATAAGCGTCTTCTGTATTCTTCAAGGCCGCGAGGATACATCGCCGCGCGACCTTTGACATCTCGCGCGCCCGAACGACGACACCTTCCACGGTACGTTCGCCGATCCGGCTCTTCTTTCACCACGTTTACCTTGAGACGTCACCATGGCATCTCCCCCGTGCGAGAGAAAGCGCCGGTTTTGTCACTTCGCGAGAGATTCGACATTCCGGCGGAGAGGAATACGTTTCTGTCACGGTGCGTTTGTCGAGTCGCAACGAAGGACGTTCGTTGGTCTTGCTCTCTCCCTTTCCGAAATATCAGCGGTACGTTTGATAAATTTTGTTGATGAGGGTAATATTATTTTATAATTTCCTCGACCGGCAAACTCACGGCCATTGAAACCACTTTTACGCCGGAAGTGCTTCGGAGATAACTAGACGACAAACACGAGAAAAGCAAACAGGGTGGATCCTATATGGTTTATACTCCGTATTTTAAATGCAAACATTGCTGATGAGAACCTTTTAGTCCTCCGACCTTTTTTAGCTCCTTCCAGTTAACGGGAACAACCCGCAGCTGGTAGTCGATAAACAGGCGGGTCTTTGTAATAATCTTTACAGCTTGACGAAAATGAAAGTAGTCTGTTTAAAAGATATGCTAGGCTTTGTTATCACGGATACGGCGGTTTACCGGCGTTCAATGTCGCATACATAAGTCTGCCAACGCTAAGGAAAAACTACGCATCAGTATAATAGAGAGGCTGCAGCGTACAATGTATCATTATTTTCTTCTGACAAAATTAGATTACCTCATTCATAGTCACTATGCGCCTCGGACGTTTGCATTTCATTTTCACAGATAATTACATACGACAATAGAGATCCTATTGAATGAGCAAACAACATCAACTATTTTATATTGTAATTTTTTACGATAACATGGATTTTGATGAGACTGGAATTCCATTTTGAGATTACAATCTCTAATTTTTAGATTCGATTAAATTTAGGCGGGTTTCGTTTGATTTAAGATACAATTTGTGAATATTTACGTCTCTCCTTGAGAGTGAAAATATTTTATATTAGAAATGAGATACTCGGGATAAATAATTTTGGAGAAGTTATCTGGATATTTTTTTATGTATTATTTTATTGACTCGTTATCAAACGCAATGCACTCGCATCGTATACTGCATTTTTAATCCTTTGGTTTAGATATGTAGCTTATGTAGAGACTAAATATTATCCTTCGCTGCACCTAGATCGGAGACATGTTTAACACAGGTATAGAGAATAATACAGTGTATATTGCGAAAGGACATTAAACAGGATGAATGTGCGCGGCAAGTACAATACACGTAGCATTTAGAATATAGAGTTACACATAAAATACGCTTTTTCTCCTTATAACACTTTAAGAAAAAAAGATGAAAGAAATTTATTACATGCGCATTTTTTACGAGTACTTGTTATTCTTTATACAACGATTCTTTTAAATGTGCGATCGATTCTATAATCGCTCCATACATAGATGTATTTCTTTAACAAAGCGTAATGCAATATTAAGGAGTTTTTTTTTTGACATTAATTGATAATAGGTACATAGCATTACAATGTTTAACGGTATTAAAGTTACTCTCGCGATATGTGAATATTCGAAACACGTCTGTCCTTATATAGATACCTCTTTATATTATGACTTATATTGCGTCAAATATATTATAAAAGAATATGGTTCAACGGAATTTTTTTTTTATATCGTTTGAATAATTTGATTTTAAGTACAAATTATATCGGTAAATCGAAATTCCGCGTGGAGAATATCCTATATATTATGGAAATTATTAATAATAATCATTTGTTAATTGATGGAAATTATTGTTGCGACGAATCGAGTATCTTCAGAGGTACATTTTAGGAAGTATAGCCGCAATGAATCAGACAAAAATCCGATCGAACGATCGCGATGGTAATCAAATAATATTCACGACATGCGATCGCTATCGGATTTTGTCGTTTGTTCATACTTTCTTTGTTAAGAGACTCGTACGGAAGGAGGTTGAGACTCCTCTTTTCTCGAATCTCGTCACAAGTCCTACACTCGACGTCCACGTTTCGATTTCACAGCATCCTCGAGAGGACGAGGAACGCCATCGATGCGGCTAGGTTTATCATCGCGGCATTCATCGTGGATGCGGCCGAGAATTGGAGTTTGTTTTTTAGGTCTTCCGGCACGTCCACGTAGACCTTATCGACTCCCACGTCTCTGATCAATTTCGAGAGCTCCGCGGCGTTAACGGAATCACCATCCGACGACCAGATCGTCAGTGTCGCGTTTGTGAACGTCGTGTTCTTCAATAACGTCTTTATGGCATCGATATTGTTCGCCACGAGGCCGGCTCGCACGGGATAAGTTACCGGTTGGGTAACTTGATTTTCCTTCAGAGTGTCGATCATGGTTTGAATCTGCTTCAAACTATATCCACCCTCGGTGATGCCGAATTCTTTTCCATATCTAAAATATTGACGGATAGTTAAACCACTCAATCGCGTAGTATATGGCTAAATAAAAATTTATTTTTTTATTATTTTATTAGTATTATACAAGTCGGATACAAAAAAATAGAATTTACAATTGCAATTTAATATCGATGTATCCATCAATATTTTTATTTAAGTATCAAGCAATTCGACTAAAATTTTATTTCCTGCAAATAATGACGATTTTTTCCGACCAATCTTTAAAAATATCTATCTTATTATTTATTCGTTGATTTTTTAAATATTTTTATTAATATACGTCTTTGACATTGACGTGTATCCGACGTGTATCATACGTATTTTATTGTAGCGCTAAGTTGATTATCTCCTCTCAGGGACTTTATATTTATAACTCTCTTTTTTATAAGAGATCGCTCCATGGTCACGATATATATTTCTTTGCTTATACGGTTAATTAATTACAAGGTTATATGTTAGAAACTGTTGTTACTCTGTTCACACAAGTGCGTCTTGATCTTGTTAAATTACCTGGTTGTCCAGCCGACGGAGAGGATGCTGTCTGGTATAATTCCGTTAGCTCCTTTCAGAAAATCTTTCGCATTAAGCGAAGCATTAGGAGCGTTCACAGGTCCAGGAATAATGTCCGCATTGAGGAATACCGGGAACGTTAGCTGGACAAATAAATGTTTTATTTATGTTTCATTTTTCAAAAAAATACGTTTTATATACTTAAATATATACATATATACATATATATATATATACGCACGTTTGCTCGCAGTTTTGTGAGAATGGGCTTGCTATTCTCGAACGCTTGATTGGATTTAAAGTCCAGCTTGATGCCCTTAGTATGGTTGCGAATGTTGAGCTCGAGGAAATTCTCGAGCGACAGGTCACTCTCAATGGCCGGTGGATGCGCCATTATCGGGATATCAGTCTGATTGATAGTATTGTTAAGTTTTCCCATAACGACATCGGCTTCCAGCATCATGATGTCCTCTTTAAAAAGGAAAGTCGGTTGCTGTTCGTTCGTATGTATGTGTGTGTGTGTGTGTGTATATATATATGCAAGTGTGTGAGGCATAGCTTGAGACGACCGGCTGGGCGAGAGGAGAGTTCTGGCATGTGCATATACGTGCAGGGAATATCGATTACTTCCTAAAGAGGCTGGAAGATTGCCGGATCCACACGTTTGTCAGTGTTAACGCTCAAATGAACGAAAATTCAAGCTTTTTCATGATGAAGGCCATAGAAACTGACGTCAGATTGTCAAGTTGTTTGAAAAAAAAACGAGTAGTTTTTACGAGCTAAAGCTACGACATTTCTTTCTTCTGGATATCAAAGCCATCATTGTAGACTTTCAGCGAGCTTTGGGAGGTATTATAAAAGAGGATAAGCGTTTTTCTCGTGTAATAGATTGTGATAATTTGTTAGAAGTGTGTGATAGAAATATGCAAGAAAGTATATAATCGATCGGGAAAGGAAGAAGAAATTTAGAATTCTGATCCTCAATAATATTTTTGTCATTGAAAGACATATAGTCGCGGAATTAAATTACGAAAGTCAAAAATCGGAAATTTGATCTTCGTTTGTGATTACTTTGCACCTTGGTACTTTATTGAGATTCAAAGGAGGTACGAATGTACTTTTCGAAAACTTTGCATCGTGACGTGACTGCGTACAACTCGTGACTCATCTACGAGGATTCAATCGTATACGGAAATAGAAAATTTAAATACGAAGTCTTGAATTTTTCTTTGAAGTTGAAGCGCAAAGTTGAGAAAAGTTCCGTAGTAATTCGAGTTTAAAGTTGGCGTATATTCCGTGTCGAGATACGAAATGTACGTACATGTATATCAAGGGAAAGATGCTTGTCAAAAATACGAGACTTAATCAGTTTCATTTATATTTTATATAGACCTGGTTTGTGAAGGCGTGCTAGATAAATCTTGTAAAGCGGATACTGCATAAAGCTTTCTCCCTTGCTGTCGATATTTCTGAGAGCGCACTTTTCAAGGACGTCCCACACCATTATTTAAAGCGCGCCGATGTAAAAAATACATGTCACCATGCGGGCTGACACAAAGACACGCGCAATTGAACTCGATATGATGGGATATTCACGAGAGGGAGACAAATGCAAAAAAGCATCGGCATTGAAAACTAACGTCATAAAATGCCACCGAAGTTCATTAATTAATAATATATTGATGATCGAAAGTCGCGAAATTAAAGTAAATTAGCATTTTGTCGGGACGCGAAATTTTCGTCGAGGCTATTTCCGATTGTTCAATATTAAATATTTACCGTGACTGTTACACGTTTGCAACTAAAACAGTTCAAGGTGCCGCGTCGCAAATAGATATACATATCTCAATTATTTGTAATATTTAATATTGCACATTCTTATCGACTATTATTATTATTATCAGATTTATCAATTACTGTCTGCTGATATGAACCATTTAGAGAGAATCTTATGTAATTATCATCTTTTGCAATCTTATTGGCGCAGTAGCGTTGTGTCAGCGTTAATCTTCAAGCGATCATGTTTCGAAAGTATAACTTTATTATTTTCATTGAAATATTATCAAAATATTATCTTAAATAAATCTTTTCTGAATGCATTAAACTGTCATGGCCATGTTCAGATTCTAAATTAAAAAATATATTCGAAAATCCGTCAACATTTTAACGATGTCGATTTTACGTGAAAGAAAGCATCCTGGTTTAATAATTTAAAATTTTTCTTATCTACGAAAACAATGGGATGCTTATTAAAGCCGCGTCAAATACCTTCAAAGCAATCGTCGCATTTCCAACAATGCCGGCGATATCCGAGCACGCGAGAATAATTAGAGTGCCGTCGCTCTCCTCTCCATCTCTCGAGTGCAATAAACGAAGAACGAAGGGAACTTAGACTACGACTTCACAATCGACCTACCTGACGAAAGTGCTCTCTCCAATTCCGTCAGGTTATTGACGGCGTGCGCCCAGACAATCTTCGTGAGATTGCCTTTGATTTTGGGGAAGAACTTGGTCGGATCCGGCGCGACAGGCGACGGGCTGTTGTTGTTGCACATGGCAGCCTCTGAAACACGAAAAGCCACCTAAACTGTATTTTATAAGGCCATGTTTCGCATTTACATCAGTAACGTGCACGGACTTGACCTTCTCTCCATCAGTATTCCCGAGACCGCGCGAACCATGACCCAATATTCGCTTCATAATTGAGCGAGGACTCGAGAATTTCTCGCGGCAACCGGCTGTTCTCTCCGAGACGACGCGACGGAGAGAACCTTATTCGCTCTCCTTCTATTGTCTCGTTCGATCGATATAATCACGTTCATTTGTCACGAGGGGTTTCCAACTACCGTGGTCGGCTGGCGAGCCGAGCGACCGCGAATCCGGGTGTCATCTCGCCGAGATATACAGATATATATATATTACTTTTCCCGCCGCGGCGAAATCCTTCTTTTTTCAGTTTTTTTTTTTTTATTCTCTTGACGGCGTAAATATCGATAGAAGTGAATTACATACGTCACAGGACCGTATGTAGTCGGGAGAATAAACCTGTACGCGCTCGGGGACGTGTCAGTATGAATTAATAACGGGATTGCGTCGAAAAATTTCACAGTGCGCTCGGCTCTTTTTCTCCGGCGGGTTAGACCATTTCCGGTACATTCCGAGCCATGTGGTGAACAAACTTTGCGCGTCAAATGACCCCTCCGAACAGATTACGAGGGCGATTGGCTTCTCTTTAGACTACGTCTTTTTATGAATGGCCAACAGCGGAGCCAAGTCCGTTAAAAATTTGCTTTGATCTTCAAAATTAAATTTGATATCGAATTTTACAGAAGTAAGCGAAATTTCATAGCGAGACGGAAATATCGAGGTAAATGTTTCTCTTAATTAAAAATCCCTTCCTGTTTTTTTTTTTTTTTTTTTTTTTTTTTTTAAAAACGTGAACGAAAGAGAGATAGCGGTTTTAGGCACGCTACGTTCGACAATGCGGGTATGTCACTTAAAGTTTAATATCGACCGTGATAAAAAAGTTTGTGACTAATCAACTTCACGACCCGCAGCCAATGTTTGTTCCTTGTCTACTACCAGTTTGTAACCGGAGCAAAAATTTGACGGAGAATCTTTTTACCGCGTAGAAACCGCAGATTGGCCGGATTAAATTACTATACTCGTTAAATTATTCGGAATTAGTCATTCATTTTTTGTAAAGTTTTTCTGAAAAACTTTTCTCGTGCGAACAATCGATAGCTAGCCGTGCCAATGATTCCGTTTGACCCGTTTCCGATCCAATGATCACGGACTAAATGTGATCGGTCAATGGAAATATGCTCAACTGGCTTTTTTTTTTTAAACATTAATAGCAGCTTTCTATCCGTACATTTCCGTAGTTTATAGATAAAATAACTATCGAACTGTGCGAATATTTTCTGGAGATTTTAAATTTTTTATAAAGCCCATATATACGCGTTGTACAAAGATACAAAATGTTCGTGTCACTTGGGAGAGAATACATCGTTGTACAAGAGAAATTTACTTATAGCTAGATGGAAGAACCGTGAGCAAATTGCATTTGCCGAGCAATGCGAGTGATAACAAACTTTAGCGCGACCACTCCCGGGTTAATTTAATGACATTCCTACGAAGAGCTAATGCTCATTCGTGTACTTAGATACACGATAGCAAGAGGGGTGAGTCAGCAAATATTATTTGAATTGGTCACACCATATTAAATTCGTTTTGATTCTCGTCACTCGTGAGATGTTTCATATGTGGCAAATTTTTAAATATCTTTTGGCGTTTATATATGTCCTCGTGTACGTTGTCCTTGCCAAAAATCCGAGCTTCCCCCAAATTTTACCGGACGTATCATCGCTACAGTGTCTACGAAACGGCCGTTTCTGGTACGGCAATCTCGTATAAAGACCATACTGTACTCGAACCGGTCCAACCACGAGGGAAAACCGTGAGAGCGGTCCTCCTTTTTTGTTACGAGATCCGTTTGTGTGCGCGATCGAACGCTACGAGATCGAGGCGATTGAACTGGTCGAGTTCAGGCGAACTAATTGGCTGGACAACCGATCGTCTGTTCTCTCGTGGTTTTCCGACAATACGACATGCCGTTGCACCGCGTATTCTGATGATTTTATTATTGCGGTTGGAATTACGGAATTCTTCCGCGTCACACAACTCGGCAAAGGTAAACATTTGTTTTTTGAAACGCATAGCGTGATGTGCATTCAACGTCAATGTATGTTTTTACCGATCCGGAAATGTCTAATTTAAAAAACGCAAGCGCGACATCTTCCACATGTATCTATTGTATAACATAGTGTTGCAATGAAGTCTTTTACAAATTGAAATATCCACTTCGTGCACGCGAACAAAGTGAAGAACTAATTAAACTTAGGAATAGAAGTTCCATTGTTTGATTAATTGATTGATTGATTAATGAATTCGACTTTGCGACTAGAAAGTTTCTCTTAAAACAACAATAATATATTTGCGTACAATTCATTTAAAGAGATGAAACCGTAGCACACATGGAGAAAAAAAAAGAAAACGTATTAAAAAATTTAATTAAGAAGAAATAATGTTTTTGTGATCCATGAAATAATATTTCTCAATATACATATAATCCTGTAATATCAAATATGCAGAAAGATAAATTATGATAACAATATTTATGGACGTATATAAATTTACGCATTTGAGACGTACGGGAAAATAATACCGATATGCCAGTGTAAACCATTCACTGCTGATCCCGTGTAAAATTTCGTTTTAACAACTTTCGATATTTCCAAGCCGAGCATCAATTTTTATTGTATTCTCGTTTCACCGTAAAATGTCAAATGTCACGAATTTCATATCGGCTTTTCAGCTCTACAATGTCTCGAATTACAAGCACTTTATCGCGACCCGTATTTTCTTAGCTCGTACGTGACGTGTCGTGGATACAACGAGGATGCAACAGTGAAATCGAATCAGACTTCCGACTCCGTGAACAGCACCATCGCGCCGGCGGCCTGGCTGCCTCTCTCTCGCGATATACAAAAGAATTCCGATGCCCTCGTGGGCTGATAAAAGCATCTTTCACGCGTCACTGCGCCGCGTATAGTTTGCAAATAATCGCGACTACCGGCGTTCTCTTCCGCTTAGAATGTGCTTCTGAAGGCTCAAGTCATCTCGCCGGCGAGGCGGAGCCTCGTTTCGGTGGATTTTGCCTTAGTCAGCCGACTGACAAAGCGTGACTTACCGCTTGTCTACTATTACCAACGAACTTGAGTTTCGATTAAAGTAGGAATCGACTGTTCGAGAGCAGCAATTCGGAACTTTAACCGGAATTTGATATCTCGCGGATTTACCTGACAGAATTTCATGTTAGTCAAACTAGTTCTATGGAAATGCAGAACAAATCGTTGACTGTCAGATACTTATTCATAGGAATTAGGAACTTGTTCGACGTAATCAATATTTTTGGTCTTGGTAAGCTGGAAAGATTTGGTCAAAATGTAAAAAAAATTATATTTAACTTCTTTTTTATTTATTATATTTGAAATGTAATATGTCGGTCGTGCTCGCGAGAGAAAGAGAGATGTATTATTAAATTATCGATTTTAACGAATTCATGTAATGCTAATGATGTTATATATTCGATCATTTTCCAAGACGAGGAATCAGGTTACAGGTATTACGAATTGTAACAATTGCGTTATTAATTCCGTAGAACTGCGCAATCGCGAAATGATTTATATGTTGTGTCATCAAGTGTAAAATGTCAATGATAAATAATAATGTACAAACAGTCTGACAAACAGCTGATGGGCCATCTGTCACGCTTATTCCGAGCTGTTCAAACTGCGAGCATATATCTCATATACATATTTTAAAATACGATATCGTGTTTTTCTAAATCGATTATTTCAATGTTTGCTGAAAGAGGTTTCACATAAGTTTTAATAGTGCCAGAAGTGGTATTTTGATATCAGAAGGTATAATACAAAATCAGCCATGTCGGACCATGTTGGATCATGTCGGCCGCTCGCACGATATAGCGAGAAGTATATCGTTACAATGTAAAAGATTGATACATTAATATATGCAACAAAATTTGTTCAATTTTATTAAAGCATTAACTTCTGATAGCAACTTTTTTGCTGTTTATTATATATTGCTATTTTACCAAGAAACTTTCCATCAAATTAACGGAGCTTAAGGTATAATTACGGACTTGCATCATGGATTACGCCGAGTTTTAAAAGTTTGACCAAGTTTGAAAACCAAGTTAAAGATTTCATAGAATTTGACCTCGCGGTTCGCACGTATAGAATATTAATTCCGAATTTAATACCGAAATTCGCTATTCGGACTTACTGTGATTAATTATGAAGATATGGCTACCTGATGAATTTAGATGTTATAAGTTATAACACGTGATAATAATTTTTAAAGGCGTTCTCCAAACTTCTTCGACAGTTTTGATCAGGATTGAGATAGCATGAATCATTTGATGTTAATTGCCTTACACAAAACAAAAATGCGGTTATCTGTTAAAAATAAATGTTTTCTCGTTTGGTCATTTATTTAGAATTTATAGATTAAAATTTTTTATTTAGAAATATTAATGGCCGTTTAATGCGCCGAGAAAGGTCGTCGTTTTTTACACGATGACGATTTTGCTTCCATCTCAACTATTCATGCTCGAGCGTAGATCGCAAACCGTGATTCATACAATCGATTTGCGAGCATTGCGTCTTTTAAAGTCAACAACCGCATCTACGGGAAATTTCCGATTTCTACATCTCAGTCAAACTTATTCGGGCATAATCTTTAAGTATACCAAACGCACATAATATACTTGCATATTCCAGCGTACAACAGAACGATGAATTTGTTCTGCTTATCGCGGATAAACATGCCGTTATCGGTTTGATAGTTTTTTTCCATTTCATATAAACGTTATATCGTCTGGCGAGTTCCATTCAGGTGATGTCGTCAAATAAAAATGATCTCTCCGGTCGTGACTCTTCGATACAGATAAGATTGAAATTGCATTGTGTTACCGCTTTCTCTACTCACATGATATTCTCTTTGTCGAAATGCGATAAAAACCGGTTTATTAATGTAAAGCCAGATTACGACACGGTCATGTGGCGCCGCAATGATTGTCTTTTCGAATAAGTACTCGTCGATAATTTATTTGCAACACAGGATTTTTACAGACGTTTCAATATCGTATCGAAATAACCTTGTAACGCGCTCTGTAATAACATTGCGATCCAACCTCGCACACTTGTTTTCATCGCGTTTTTAACGCTTCTTGATACGAATTATTCATGACGAGTCATTGTACTCCGTCTGGATGTTCGCGCGATTGATGCGATTCTGCTTCTCATTGCTATCAGTGTTTTGCTTTCGCAACGAAATGCGATGCACGATTTACTTTTCATTGTCATGTGGATGTTGGTATCTGTCTGAGTACGTCATGGTGACTTGCGACATGAAATAATATGATAATGTTGATCGCGAATTGTATTTAATATTAAAATATTTTTTTACAATTAAAATACAGATTATTAACTAAGATTATTGTTGAAAGCTGTCGACATACGTATCGTGGGATTTCGTTAATCCTCATGGATCACACATTTCAAATTTACGCGAAGTGACTGCTGAACTGATATAAATCATTAATTAATTGCCTCCTGGCAATTACGCTGCCTATCCCATTCATTTTCGTAATGAGAATCACTTACGTCATGAGATCTCGTTCCCAAGAGTTTTTAACCCTTTTTACGCTAATTGTTTACGTGTCTTTTATCTTGGTCCCGGAAAAAGATATCGTATACTGGTACTAACATCCACATCTTTCATATTCTGGGTCGCCGATAGATACGATTCTCGTTTGCGATGTATCGAAATATTTATTACTAGAGATTACATTGATCTTCTCATTTTTATACTTTCCGCGCACTGTCTGCTTATCCGTAAATCGTTGGTGTAGGAACGCGCAAAGAAATGCTATAAACAGTTTATTTTCGTACTATTTTCGTGCGCGGTATGCTGTAACTTATATGCCATCGGTATCATCACGGTCGCGGCGTTAATCTATTTTCGCAGACGCTTCATTTATAAGCAACCATGCAAGCATCGCGGCAGGTATCGGATCGTAGCGTATCTTTGATCAACTCTCTTTTTAGCGGCGAGTATTATGACAATGCCGAAAAAAATGCATTTGGAAAATATTTGTGTTTACCACTATTTTTTTGGATTTGGCAAACATTTACATTAATTGTTTCGATCGGAATTGATCATTCCATATTATTCATGTGTCGTCAGGAAAGGAAAAGAATGTTCACGTCGACAGCGAAGGAATTTGCGTTAGGCCGGAAGTAGGAAGAGGAAGAAAAAAGAAAGAGACGCGTGTCGGTGATGCATAATAAATATCTCCGCGTGTCACGGGATTAATTGTGTTTCCGCTATGTACATCGAGCGGTGGCGCTGATTAAAATTAAGGGCTAATTTAATGTAAGACGCTAAAGAGACACCTCACCGAGTGCACGAACGTACCTATATACGTTGAACGGCGTGCGTCACCCGTGAGATTATTATTAGCGATCGATTGGGGGACGGATCGAGACGAGGATTTATTACGTGTCATCGCGGTCTCCCCAGACCGTATCCTCTATCATCCTGCAATCTATCTCTTTCGGTTTGGAAACTTTACTGGCGATCGCGGGCTCGAATTAATACTTGGGAAAAATTTATTATGCATTAACAAGGAATGTGGGGGAAAATTTAGAAAATTTAATTGATTACAATCAACATTTAATTTGTTTCTGACTCACGGATTTCGAGCCTCGTTATCTCGTACAGTTCGTTTCTCACCTTTATCTTCCTTAAGTGGGGCATGTCGTAATTTGAATTAAATTATGGAACTTTCCGTGTGGAGAAATGCCTTTTCTCGTCGAAATCGTTTATTTGCTCGCCGCGACATCGAACATGTCAGGATATCTGAATCGACGTGATCTATAAAAAGTCTTGGATTGTAAAATCACTATCCGTTGAACAGTCCGTTCGTCTAAGTCGGCGGTACGTCGATTTCATTGTCTCCGTTGTAAGGAAAGTTTTTAAACATCTCTTGATTTTCATTTTCGGAATCGAGTGGAAAATTCCACGGACGCAGTTATATCGTCGAGCCTCGGGTTTGAAGGCTTCATTCGTTAAACTCAATGTAAACTTTACTCACGACTTAACGCGCGACTCGGAGAAGATATCTTCCCTTTAGCGATGTCAAGCGGAGAAACGACGTGACAAAAAAAGAAAATCGATACGTCTATCAGAGGAGCGTATAGGCTTTTCAATGCGCGAGGCGCGCCCCTATAGGTTTTACGACGTTTAAGAAAGATATTTTAGACACGGATTTCATGATCTGCTAATTGTCAGGTTCGTAATTGTCTTGCAGAATGTGGCTTTAAAATAGAATTGATACACAACGGCTAGTTTCTCTTGCGCAGTTTCTCGGTTTCAAACTGCTTGCAAACGAACACGAACGACTATCACTCTCACCGCGGTGATTTATGTTCTCGAACGTAACATTATATCGAGCTGTCAACAAAAGCTGTCGTTTGGTTCGCGCTACGTATATTACTGATGAAGAGACTGAAAGAAAGAATGAGATCTCTATAATATTCTGACAAAAGTAACATTGATTTCAATGATTTATTTTTTTGTTGGAGTAACGAGACGATTTTGGAATAAAATATTCATTTGATATATTGTTACTCAAACGTTTTCAATTAAGAAACAATCCGCATTTAAATCATTCATAAACAATTGATTCTAAAAAGCCACCGTTGTTGCGTAATAAAAGTGATCGTTCAATGAATTTGCCTGCATATATCTGTCATTTATTTTCGATGCACGCGATGTAAATAAAAATACAATATATTACACCATTCATATACATCGAAATATCATGTGTCGTTCATACATCAATTTTCAAGTTCATACATCGTTCATACAACATTCTAAATTGCATTATGTCAAACTTACGGATCACCGTTAGCAGTATCGCGATCGTCGTGATCATGGTACTCGCCATGGTCCTCGATGCCGGGTGTACCGAAATCGCAATGGGGTGCCCGACAAAAGAAGGGACGGATCGGCGTGAGAGAGAGGCAAAAGCGATGGGGAGAGCGATGTAAATAAAAATACAATATATTACACCATTCATATACATCGAAATATCATGTGTCGTTCAGACAATTCCGTTTTAAACATTCTAAATTGCATTATGTCAAACTTACGGATCACCGTTAGCAGTATCGCGATCGTCGTGATCATGGTACTCGCCATGGTCCTCGATGCCGGGTGTACCGAAATCGCAATGGGGTGCCCGACAAAAGAAGGGACGGATCGGCGTGAGAGAGAGGCAAAAGCGATGGGGAGAGAGAAAGACACACAGCACAAACCGACGCGGCTCTTCCACGACTCTTCCGCAAGACGCCCGGTCAACTCGACGGCCTCGAAACGACTGGCTGTCTCCACGAGAGGAGCGGTTGGTCGACCGATCGTCGAAATCCAGGCTCGTACATAATGGCACGTACAGGCAGCCGGTCATATTTCGCGGCGCCGCAATGCCGCGCCGGTACACACGTGCTCTCTCACCACTTCCCCGCTCGGGGGAACCGGGCCCCCAGCACGAATCACAAAACGTGGGGTCGCAAACGGTCGAGAGGACTTAGGGGAGAAAAAAAGAAAGAGAGAGAGAGAGAGGGAGCGGAAGGACGATGCGTGGATCGAATCGAAAGTCGTTTCGAGACGCAAGAGTTAGAAAGGATTCATCGCTGTCACAGTTTATCGCGGAGAAAGAGAGAGAGAGAGAGAGAGAGAGGGAGCGGAAGGACGATGCGTGGATCGAATCGAAAGTCGTTTCGAGACGCAAGAGTTAGAAAGGATTCATCGCTGTCACAGTTTATCGCGGCTTCGGTCGACACGGGATTTCCGCGTGCGACATTCGCGAAAGACTGTGACATATCTACTTGCGCTACCGGAAAGAAGGACGCGCGATCGCGGAAATATCGACACGAACAGGTAGATTGATCGTCGCACAAAGCTACGCCTGGAGATTGGAAAATCTGTAAAAGAAAGAATCGGGATTTTCCAGTTTTTTCACCCCTCATTGAATCGTACGTTTAAAATACGGCTCTATCCCTCGTTCGAACGGGTGGGAAGTTATAAATACATTAACGAATAACATGCGCAAATGTATTACATGCTTATATCATAATGTATTTTGCAAGGAAAAGATTATTAAATGAACAGAAAGATATGAACGATTATAATCTATTCTACAGACATGCCTGAAATAAATATCCTTGAATGTATGATGACATGCGCAATCTAAAGTAGATGGTCGTGTACCTACATGATAGTTATTATCCGAATAATCGTATTATACTTTTACACAACAATACTTTTATAAGTTGTTATGATAAGCAATTTTTTACACGTTACACATTATGTTTGTTAGATTTTCATGGCAACTTTAAAAAAGCAAAATCGATCAAACAATAAGAGCTTTAATCAGTCGACTCACGATATAATGTTTTATCAATACTACATTCAATTAATTCGGCGGTTAAAAGCGACACCCTTACGGGACTTAATCGACTGAAGCGGCTTTGATGGGGGTTTTCTGAAAGGACAAGGAGGCTGACGATATACGTGCCATAAGCGCGATTAAACGAGTTTGTGTAGTTATCGTGCATTGTTTTACGCAAAGTTCATCGTGACTCTGCTCGACATGTGTTTGGTACAGGATCCCCAAACGAACCATAAATGTGGGCGACAGGGGTCGTTTTCGTGACTCCGGGCGCGGCACGGAGGGGTGAAACATCTGCCGAGGGTTCACGACCGTAGGGCGGGCGCTAAGCACCAATTTCGCAAAACTTTTATATTTGGTAAAACACATTTACCATTCTTCTTTTTACGACGCGAAAAACTTTTTTCTAACAAGACACATAGTCTTGCTCGAGAGGAGAAGTAGCGCTTAACATTTTTATTCACGGATCGTGATGAGAATAATTAAATCCTTTCAGTAAATCATTATGTTTATCTTTTTTACGAAAAATCTTGTATAGTATATTTTTAAAATATTTCTTAACTGTGATATTTTTGAAGGAAATTTTTGCGACCGAGAAAACGTAACTTTAGTAGATCAGTAAAATTCAACGAAATCATAATTAGATCCGCGAATGTCATGTCTTTTAAGTGTGACTATTAAACACTGCATTTCTTGGTATCGGGATATAGCTGAATTGTTACTCTCTCCTTATCTAGTGAGTCATCCAATCGTATTATGCGACAAATTTACGCGACGTGTTAGACGCGTAACATTTTGTGGAAAAATACGATGCGCGTCTTATCGCTTTATCCGCGCTAACGAAAGCAATTCACAGGGTGACGTTTCTAGCAAGAGACACTGAATTTATGAATAATTGTTTTCTTGTATCCAGTATCAAATTCTCGAATCATCTGCATATTGTAATTTAAACTATTAAAGGTTACAATAAATTTCTGTGCATGCATATCTTATTTTCAAAAAGAAAGAGAAGCCGTAGTAATTATTCGCGATTATATTAATGAAATATAAACCCATAATTACCTCTAACGAGAGAGAAAATTGA
The DNA here is from genome assembly GCF_003651465.1 of Formica exsecta. Taxonomy (NCBI): domain Eukaryota; kingdom Metazoa; phylum Arthropoda; class Insecta; order Hymenoptera; family Formicidae; genus Formica; species Formica exsecta. The sequence goes on from NW_021850553.1 coordinate 219,618, forward strand.
CGGTCTGATATGTGATTATAAATTAAATTCATTTAATTAAATATTCAGTTGCATTCTATGTATTCACGAATTTTATGCATTTTCTATTTACTCTTTCTTTATTAATATTATATAATTTATATTGGTTATATGTCTATAACTAATCTAGAATCGGTCATATCTTGTTCTCTTAACTATGTCCATTTGTAATGTTTGTAAGAGGCACAAATATAATTATCGTTTACATGTATAAGCTGGCACGACGGGTCAACGGTGTTAATGAGTTAATTTCGCGAATAAACGTCACGCTATTTTTGCGGATAGAAGGACGGTTTATTTATTTAACGCTGGAATTGCGGTCTTTTTGTGCTTTTTAAAACTGACTCGTTCCTCGGAGAACTTTTCTCTTGAACAATCTCGTTGCAACGCAGGTAATGTTTGCTCGAAGTTCGTGTCCATGATACAATAAGCCATTATGTGTCATTGATTATACTCTCGTTTTATATCTGATAGCGCACTCGCGATAGTGCAGTTAATATCGAATGAAAAAAATTAGAGACGCACACGACGCGCAATATGATTTATGCCATTTTATTTCCAGCGTAGTTGAGAATATCGCTGCGAGAGCTTTTTTAATATTCGCGATGGCCATCTTCAGTCACCCGATGGACGTTTTCAATTATGAGAAACGTTCGATTTTTATTCAGAAAGTATCTTCAGCGTAACTATTGCATTCTTTGTCTTCCCGATGACGTCTTTGCGTGACGTATCGATCTTTTTCAGAGTTTCCTGAAACAATTTTGAAAGAAAACCTGGAGGCCGTGAAAATGTTCGACTTATAGAGGTAAAGTGCAAGGAGATGTTTTCAAATCATTCGCGCGTTCTGTTTTCGATAAGGATCGGTAATTCTGCCGATACGTTTCTCGTGCATTTCCAAAAATTTTTAGTCGGATCTGGCGCCACGATGAGATAAGGAAAGAAGTGTCTCCACGAGACAATGGCAAACGCTATCCCTTGTTGCTTAGAGCCGAAATTCCCTGTTAAGCTCGCTCAGGTATATCTGCTTTAAAAGACGTTCTATGCTCGGACGCGACATGCAGATGTGACAATTAGACGTTCCAATTTTCACCCGTATGCTAATACCATCGCAAATTTCACTCGCCAGTGCGACAAAACAAAGAACGAAGCTGAATCCGGGTGAATCGGAGTGTTTCCTCGACAGCAAATCTCCATCCACGTTCTCGTGGGCAATCTTTTTTGCAGGCTTCATTGGCGATAGATGAAATAGAGCAAGTTTATCAAGATTACGTAAGATTGCGTTAGATAAACACATTTAAAAAAATGGAGCATTTTATGCGAATTTTTTTAATCTTTTTTTTCTTTTTTTTTTTTTGCAATGAAGAACGCTTTAATTCACTGATGATTAATGGGACATATACTTACATAAATGTAGAGTAATGTCATGTTTTTAACGATTGCGCAAGTGATACATTAGCGCAGTGTCGATAATACGATAAGATAATGTTTTATTTTAAGTGTATAAATGTAAAATTATTTTGTCGCTTTATCGTTTTATCGCCCGGAAATGCAAGAAACAATTATTAATGGATTTATCTTTCGAAACACGCCGAAAGATATCTGACAAAAATTGTTTTCACTTCCCGATGATTTACTTGCGATATCAATCGCTATTGATATTTTCCGCAATGCCCTAGATCGCGAATCCGATTCTTATTCATCTCCTAAAATTCCTCTGCTTGCCTCGCTTGTTGTAACTCTTGGCGTGTTTGTTTAGGGGCTTGTTTGCGTATTCATGCCTCCGTATATTCAACATTCAAAATCAACAAATGCGTGCCGCTTTAAATATGTGATTTTACTTCGCTCGAATTACGCGATTCGTGTGATAAACAGCTTAGTGCATCGCGTGAAAAGAAAAGAAAAAAGATCTGCGTGCGAATATTACATTTTTTGCTCGCCGCGCCGTGCATATTCCGTCGTTATCATCTCTCCTTGGTTCCGCTTTGTTTCACGCACGTGTGTATATTTTGTTGCGCGTATCGGAAATTGAATATCGATGTCAAAGATGTTTTCCTATTGTTTCCCATCGCGTTACAAATTTTCCATGTAAAAAGTAAACATATAAATGTAGTTCATACATATAACACAAGTCTAAAAAATGTTTTACTTCTCTAACATTTTTCTTCACAAATGTATAATAATTTTTACAATTAAAAATATGATTAATTTTTGTATGTTTTTAAATAATGTTTATATAGAACATAAATGTAAGAAATGTTCTTAACTCTAATAATTTTTATTGGAGCATTTGAGTTAGAGGGGAAGCAATAATTAGTGCATCGCGTGAAAAGAAAAGAAAAAAGATCTGCGTGCGAATATTACATTTTTTGCTCGCGGCGCCGTGCATATTCCGTCGTTATCATCATCTCTCCTTGGTTCCGCTTTGTTTCACGCACGTGTGTATATTTTGTTGCGCGTATCGGAAATTGAATATCGATGTCAAAGATGTTTTCCTATTGTTTCCCATCGCGTTACAAATTTTCCATGTAAAAAGTAAACATATAAATGTAGTTCATACATATAACACAAGTCTAAAAAATGTTTTACTTCTCTAACATTTTTCTTCACAAATGTATAATAATTTTTACAATTAAAAATATGATTAATTTTTGTATGTTTTTAAATAATGTTTATATAGAACATAAATGTAAGAAATGTTCTTAACTCTAATAATTTTTATTGGAGCATTTGAGTTAGAGGGGAAGCAATAAAATAATAATAATAATAATATTATATAAAGAAAGTTGTAAGGCTATTATCAGGACGACTCCTATAGAGATATGAATACGTTATGGGCTTCACCGATAATTTAATCACACGGTTTTAAATACTTTATGTTTGCTTTTGTTCAATATTTAAATATGATTTATTATTTTGCAAAATTTCTAAAAGCACTATAAAATACATAGGATTGCAATATGTACGTCTTATATATGAAGTGCAATTGCACATTCTGACCTTTTCAGATGCGATTACGCATAAATGAATTTTACAGCAGCTACTCTTTAGATCTGACCGTAGAAGACAAACGGCGTACTCGCAGTTACGAGACTCGTGATGATCGATAGTAGGCACAATGCCTCACGAGTTCTTTATCAGCTTGGCGTTTCAAGGCATGCAAAACTTGGCTTTCATTATATTTAGATTTTTTTCTTATTTATATTATAATATACGATGACATAAATTAATATATTCTTACTTGAGTATGATATACGGTAGATTCGACGGTTCAATCGAAACGATTCTTGCAAACTGATTCCTACGAAATTTTAATAACGTTTTTCACCGTGTAATGGCGTGCAAGTGCTGCGTAGCATGATAAACAAATTTTATGCGTTTTTGATGCTCAAGACAAATTTTTCATGTTTAAAAGTTAAAATAAACATGTATCCCGGTGTTTCGTGCAGATATAATATAACATAAGATAATTAAAAGTATTCGAAAATGAAAGAAAACTGTTATTGGCAATGCAGTAATTTGCGTTAGCAATTTATGATAGTAGTGAATAGGAGTGTGTTACCTATCAATGATATGACAGTTTAAAAAAATGGGGCTGCCATTGTGTGTTTGTGAACATGTATAATAATTGAGGAAATATAGAAGATAAAAGTTTGATTTTGTTAATTTATTTAAAAAATAAAATATAAAATAATACTGTAAGAAAGTCTACAAAGATGTACTATTAATCATATGAGATCAACGATTTAATAATAGTAGAGAGTAATCTTTATTGAAATACAATAAAAATGATAATAAAACTGGTAATCATATAAAAATGGTAATTTTTATTAAAATATAATATAAAATTGACTTTGTCCAATTGTAATCATGATCAACATATCTATATTTTGACATAAAAATGTATAATACATTTTCACCGATTGCACTTATACAAGATTACGCTAAAATTGGTAACATTTGCCGCGATTCTCATCGTCGGATACATAATGTTTATAATTAGTTTAAACGTCATTGGCACTTGTAAAAATGACTGTTCTTCTACAAATACAAATAATTCCAAGAGAGTATCACACAAATTCTGTCATATAAAACTTATCCTAGAGATGTATATTGTAACAAAAGGTTGGCACAATAACTTAACATTGGGCAGCGCGCACATTACATTACATGTATTACATTACACGTTAAATGGTAACACGTCAAAAGAAACATTGTTAAGAAGAAAATGTCCAATGTTTGTGTGGATTTTACTAATTCTATATCAACCGGCTAGGAGAGAGATGTCATTTACATTGGTTCAAGTATGCTTCGTGAAGAAGCCACGTCGTTATCTCGAGATTATGGTATGTCAATATCTAAATACTTGTCTAAATAAAGTGCCGAAAACTCGTAGGAGGACAATTACAATTATAATACCAAGGCACGTCACAGATACTCTGTCATACAAGAATAGCATATTATATATCATATATTTGCAATTAAATATCATATATATTCTATATTTCCTATATCTATATGCTTAATTTACTGACAGAATTCGTTGTATATTTCGTTGTATATCTTTTGTACGGCCCATTAATACCTAAAAGTTTGAACAACTTAGAAGGGCAATAATAGTCCACCTGAATTCGAGCAAAAGATAAATTCGGTTTCGTTGCAGTGTCATGTGTATTTGTTATTCTAAAGGTCTTTTATCTTTGATTTACTGTATTCGATTGTAGCGTTAACTCTGTTTTTAATGCCGATGATTGGAAAATCGTCTAGTTATCTATCGCGTAGATTAATTTATAAATATTTATAGATTATTTATATGATCGAGGCAATTTCAGTTTTACATCACGATATATTATGAACTAGAATAATTGGATTAAAATATACTTTGCAATTCTTGATTAGTCAATCGCGCATTTTAATCGTAAACATGTCTTTTAAATTAATAAATTGAAAAGAAAATAATTAAAGCTTTAAAACGATCGTGGACTTCGTTGTCAGTCTTCGCCTACCAAAAATTTATCAAGACGATAATATCATTCCACACGTATCTTCCACGCTATATCTATATCCGTACGTCACCCAGGAATGTAACAATCACGATGACTTCAATATTCGTAAAACTAATACGATCTCGAAGCGAATTAAAAAAAGAAGAAAAATTTGTCTGCATTTCTTTCTTTTTACAAAGATTACGAGATGAGTAATCATTGTTCGATAAAAGGTCTTATATGCGTGTGTCTCTCCGCGTATTTGCTTTGACACTTTATCTAACATATCTATGAGATTACACTCCGATCGAAAATAATTTAGCTCGTGATTAGAGGATTGATATTTTAATATCATATAAATTTATCATCATCGAGCTAATGAATATTGATTCGAGGTGTAATTCGTTTACATCAATATCAATTATACACGATATCGTAATTATAACCATAATAACCCTATTTTATATAATTATCTGCGATTTTTTTTGTTATTAACTTTTGCAGATCATTAATATCGCGAATGCAAATATTCTATTGGTGTTGTGTGTTACTTACACTCCGTTAAATAAAAATTTATATCTTGGAACAGTGTGTCTAGTCGTTATAAAAACATATGAAAATTCACTTAAATAAACACATGAATAACTTCACATGTCAAGAATTTCCCACACCGTTTACGTATCCATTTCAGAGGCATGGTTCTCTGAAGAAACATTTACTATGTTTCTCGCGTACAAACGGCGATCGGTTTTGACGTTATCATCTTCGTTGCTAGTCATTTTATCCATATACACCATTTCCGTTTTCTTCTCAGCGTTGTCGACCATTTTTTCTATCGTGCCATCCTGTAAAACGCATGTCGATTTTGAAAAATATTCCTCTTTTGGCCACGAAAATAAGTAAGGAGTTCTACGAATCAGAATGAATGTACGTACCGTTGGTACCATACGTTGTTTCTTTGCGAGATAAAGAAGCGCTACGGCGGCAATTAAACATAATCCAATGATTGTCATAACTATACCGCTGCATAGCATCACAGTTGGAAATGCTAGTAATATTCTTAAATTAGACGCCATTTCATCGGTAATTTCTGCTTTCAATGTGAACCATATCATTGGTATATAGATATTTGGTATGTTTTTGTAGAGTCTACACAAACATCGTTTTTTTCTTTTAATAAAAGTTGAATAATTATGTAATTTTTAATTGCTTTCGTTAATTTTTAATTATTATCGTAATTTTGTTATTAAGATCGCTTTTTTCTCATAAAAATATACGAGATTATATATTTTTATAATTTCAACGAATTGTTTCGTATTATTCGGGAAACCGTACTTACGACACAACCTCCGATGAATGTAGATAAATATTAGCTTGCAATGCAGCTGATACTTCCAAAGGAATTCCTGTTGTCTGAAATATAAAACGCATCTCTATTTGTATGATTCTTATATTCATTAGGCATTAATATTGTCTAATTACTATACCATATATCCATATAACAACGAAACACGAAATTACTGCGAGCAATACACGCGATTGCTTTCTCATAGCGTATATTATCGCAACCATTGCATGCTATGAATTGCCCGAATGAAAGGCGATAGTAAAATTAGTATCTTGATAATAAAGCACATGAAGAGTTAACTGACCATCGTTATTTCTATCGTGGTTGATTTAATTAATGTTCACGTTTTAACAATTCGCGAGGATAGCCACTTACGGGTTCTAGAGTGATGGAGAAGCTGTGGTCCTTGGCGTTGGGTCTCAACCCCTCGACCGCGTCGAGAACGGCTGGATCAGCCTTGTAAAAGTGAGGTAAGCTCATGAAGACTGGCGCGCCGTAACGACACGATGTTATGTTTAGCAGACCCGATGGCGTGCACTCGCCATTACAGTAGCAATTACCGATGTTAATAACGTCCGGATCATTGTCGGAATATTCATCTGTATTCTCGGAGGGATAATTGTTGAAGGTACTTCCCATGAATTCCGTGTTGCCAGAGATGGTTATATGCTCGCTTTCGAAGAAGTTCTCGGTGATCGTAGTCGGTTCAAAAAACTTCGCTTGATCGTGAGGGTAACGTCGCCTCGTGGCATTACCTAAGGTTTTTTTGTCAATAGTGTATCGATAACCTTCGATACCAAAGTGAGAAGTTGTTCTTTCATATTCGTAGAATAGCGGACTAAAAGAATAATAGATATATAAAGTCAAGAGGTTATAATGTTCGATGTATCTATGAATATTGAGCTATTTTTTGGAAAAACTAATGTAATGTTTATAATGAGAAGAGAGTTGATAAAAACATAAATGACAAATCAAACAAATGATTTTAATGACGATAACGTGAAGATAAACGCAACTTCAGCTTTCATTATAAATATTGCTCGATTTTTACTGATAGTGTCATATTTTGTGTTCTTTATTTTGTAAACCTAATAATAGTTTTCACTAACCGGCATATATCTACGCTAAACAGAGTGATGTCATCCTTTGTCCTTCTAGGTGGCCAAAATTCACCCGCACTGCCTTCAATAACATTGCATGGACTCTTGTTGTGTTGCGTCGTATCTTTATAATTCCATTTTCTCAGGATTCCCAACTGACTGATATCATCCTCGCCTGTTTCCATATTTAAGTGTCCATCAAACATGGTGCTGCCATTTCTCTGTATGTGTAACAAGTTCGCACGGATTGTGAATTATGACAGTCTTCGATTTTTTTGCAATTATAAACTTTTTAATAATTACAGCAGAAAAAGATATTCGCGTAAATAGTTAACGAAGTTGTACATGAAAATTGATATTTTTGTTAATAAGAAAGATTATGTTTTTTGTTTAATTTCTAATTTTTTTTATCAAAGATGATGATACAGTAGCGATCGGATTTACAAGTGAACAAATCGCATGTTATTATTAAGGATCAGCTGTCTCAATGATTGCTTTGCTATTCTTTTAAAATATTTAAGAACATTTTTTTTTATATTATATATATATATATATATATATATTCAATATAATTTTTTAGAGCACAGAGAGAAAGAGAAAGAGAAAATAGTATCAATATATATATATATACCAACGTATAATAGATATCTCCATGACATTTTATTTGCTGTGTGGCAACTTATATATGTATATGTACGATCTCTTCCATTCATTACCAATTTAAGCCCAGTTGTAAATAGTCTACTACCATCCACCGTGACGCTATTGTCCAGTATCATGCAATTCAAATTCCACGCACTATATGCTTCGTATATGTTAATAGATGTATAATTTAAACTGATAATAGTTCTCACATTGCTCGTAACAATTCTCGATGCTATTGGAATCTTTATCTTTAATGTTAGCAGTTTAAAATGTTTTTTTTTTTTTATGTTAAAATGTTTACGAAAGTATGAATAGTTTATGATGAAGCGATGAAGAAAAAAATATCAGGCATGTGCCTGACTTCCCCAAATTTAGAATAGCGGAGCGAGTGACTGTCCAATACTTACTCGAGGCGAGTGAAAAATTCATAGCGAAGTCACACGAGAAGATAAACGAATAATTATTAAAACAAGCATGAATACATATATTAATGAATTGCTTGCGAAGTAATTTCTCGTCCACACGGACATAGCTGGGAAAGGAAAGCTAAACAACTGTATTAATGACCTACCATGTAGAACCAGCCGAAACGATCAAACATCGGTATATCGGGGTCGTTTACCATTGCCGAGCCCATGGTGAGTATGCTATCTTTGTAACCTGTAAATAGTAGTTCGTTCACTGTTTGGCGGCTATAGAGTTTTCTGGTGCTTAACAAGAGGGATAAGGTTTTTTGCCATTCGAATTCCCAGTATCGAATTTTGTGCGCTGCCGACTGCAAAAAACGAGATAAGCAGTATTAACGCGACGTAAGAACCTCTGCTTCTTTTCGCGTTATTCTATTTTTACGTCACGATAGAATTAGAATTAAGAGAAGTTACGGGAAGAACTTGAACATCTTTTGTTACATACATTATATATCCAAGTTTCTCTTATTAAACACGTTTAATTATTTCCTTGCTCTTCAGAGTTATATTGATACCGAGTCAATTGATATATCAAAAATGCAATTTACTATACTAATCATGTAACAAAAGATGTAGTTAGGCTTACCATAGCGACTACGTCCACCTGGCTGACAATGTCGCTGAGACTTCCATTGGTGTGCTCTGCATCGAAATACCATAATCGTCGTTGAACGTAGCTAACAGTCTGATTTTCATGATGAAAAATAACATTGTCCTTTTGCCTCACCTCTCTGCAATTTATAATTATAAAAATAATTCCTTTTTTTCTTTTGTTTTATTATCTGATCTTGATTAATCAACTTTTTTTTCTCAGACATTAATTATAAATATATTTATTTTTCTTGTCAAGCATTATTTATAAATGTTTAAATTAGAAAGAATGTAACATTGAATTACTAGTATGAATTAACTAATAAGCGTTTACCGTATTTACGTGAAAGAAAACTTGATATTGGAATTAATTTTTACTTATATAAAAAATATATATAATATAATATTTTTTAAATTAATATATTAAAACTGATAAATTGTAGTTATCACGCCATCGCGATCGACATCGTTTGCCATTGGATCTGAAGTCGATTATCTGACCGTAATTTAGATATTTGACCTACATATTTTGCTTATTGGTTTTAACGGGCCAATTGCTGTGCAACCTTATAGGACATACGTGTGTGATGACGACGACCTTATGCCTAATGTTCTCTTATTATCAAAGGCGCAATCTTTATCGTACAACTAGCACAAGATTAAAGATGGAAGTACATTGTTAGAAGAAAAATTTTGAAAGAGAAGATATTATTTTAAGCGATAACACATTCATATAAAAAGAGCGAGAATCAGTTTGGCTATTTGTTACAAGTTAATGACCTTGATGTTAAAAAAACATACATTTACATATATCGCAATTATCAAAATTCTATAATCGGCAAAAATGATAAAAATAAAGAATTTTTATTAAAATTCAATTTTATTTATGTGACGGAAACTTTTTAATTACAAGAACCTTCTTAATCAATCTTTGTTACTAAAAAACAGAGTTTGTTGGAATTATCGCGATTTTATTATTCTTTAAAGAACAATATTATATATTTATGGACTATTGATTTTATGATGAAACGATATTTTTAACGATATGCAAAAAGTAAAATATTACGGATACTGACACTACCAATTACTTTTATAAGTCGATGCTTCACATATATTTATTAATATTTGGCATATTCTTAGAATTCTATTAATCAATCAAACGAAAGACACAAACTGGTAAAGTGCATCCGCGGCACTTGTTGTTATTAAGTACACATTCGAGAAGAAAGTAATTTCATAGTCAATTACTTCATATAATCTCGCCCACGCGTGTCTTACAATTGGACCAGAATGTTTTATTGTTCATTAAAATGTCAATACAGCGAGGTTAACTATTTCTTCTTAATTGTCATCATTAAGTTGATTATCGCGTTATTACTTCGCGACGATTTGATTAGCATAACTTTATGTTCACATTTACGATGCATATCAGATCCTTATATGCTATTTTTCTCTAATCTGCATAAGTTTTGCTCCTATCTATTTAAATAATTTATCGATTGTTGTACGTTCTGCTCTTGCACTGATTATTAATATTTCGATCTTGCATTGCAAAGATCTAAAATTTTATCTATTATCTATTACGTATTGTTTATTCGAAATAATTACATTATTCTATAATAAATAATAAACAATCAAGTCAGAAGTATAACGTCAATTTAAGGTTGATTCGACGTTTGATAAAAATTATACGAGATAAAATTTAAAATTTTGGAAATAAGGATATTTAATTATGAGATACTGATTTTTAGTTTTTAGTACGTCATATTTATAAATATGATATTTAGTGTTTTCAGTTTTTGTTATTTATAAATATTACATATTAAAACATAAAAAGCGAATATGACGTATTCATTGCATCAATTATGAGAGGCAATATTGATTATGAAGTATTTATTTCAAGCTTTTTAAAAAATATCTTGCAGAACGAGATCATTATAAAGTGACATAACAACAATATTTTTTGTCAGTTGCAGTTCTTTTAGTTTATAATTACTTAGTTATGCAATGCGTAAGATATTTTATGAAGCTTATATTATGTTTCAACGTTAATATTGCCTTTGATAATAGCTGCAATGAGTACTTAATATTTAGTTTTCAGTTTTTAATACATAATATTTAGTTTTTATTGTATTAACTGCTTTCTATTTAGTAAAATTAGTAGAATTTTATCTTTAATTTTGTCGTGACTATATAATCTCTCTAAACAAAAATAATCTCTATATGAATCGATATTTTTAAAAATTTTGATTGATGCACAAGTGAAAGTTAATCTTGAGCCGTTAATATATGTATATGGAAGCATCTTTTCATTTTGTATTTGTTTCGAATATCGCGATCTCGTTTATGATCGAGCGCAATAATCGTTTATATTGATGAAGGTCATTCTTACCTGAAGCAATAAGGACCAAGCTGATCAAAATGCGGCTTCTTTATACCGAGCTGCTCCGGATTGGTCCAATTAAAGAGGTATACCTTGAAGAGTAACGGCGGTAATTTGCTGGTGTCATTCCATATTTCGAAGGTATTGGAAGTCGGCGATAGAAACAATCCCTGTATGTGGAAATAAAAATTTTAATTCTTTATTTTTCTTTATTATATGTATGATATATATATATATATATATACAGGGTGCGGCATTTATAGTGACGCGGGCATATTTATCGGAAACGAAGTGAAATATCAAAAAATGTTTCAGACAAAAGTTGCATGGTTTCGATATATATATATATATGGATAGATTTTTTTGTGTGGACAGATAGCTTCCTGCTTCTTCCCAGAATCACATCATAAAATTCATTCCATCAATCATATAAGACAAATCGTTAGTTTGAGACGCGATAATGAGCAAAGTATTACATCGTCCGTTTAAAAATTTGTTCGACGTAGAAGTCCTCGAATACAATTATTTGACAAAGAAAAACATCCTATTAGGACAGTAATGATAATGATCGTTTTTTAATTAGATAGTTTGATAATTTTTTGTAATGATGATTAGAAATATGATTATGACTATGCATATTAATAATGATTATGCATATGATTTTTTCTGTTTAACAACGGCGCTTAAATAGCTATCCGTATTCCACATTCTGCGATTGATACTTATCAGTTAATATGCATGGTCAGTTTGTGCAGTGAATATTCACCGCGCGCAAATGCGATGCAAAAGTAAATATTCAGGATTATTATCGCGGAAACATCATATAATTGATTGGTAAATATGTAACTGCTGCAAATTTGCATTTACATATTTCGCGTGTACGATGTGATGTAACAATAATAGATTGCCACTGACAATATATTGTTAGTAAGAACAAATCAAAAGATGAAAAGCTTGAAAAAGCTTGTTAAAATATCAGAAAGTTGATAAATTATTAAATCGATTATGCAATAAGATTGTCATCTACGATTGATAATTTCGAATAAGAATCTCTCCGCGTAGCTGTCAATAATAATTTTTGCGATCGTGGAAATAATTCGATAGAGAGATGATAGGAGGCGAGATACGCGGTGACTCCTATCCTTATCGGTACCGAGATTATTCGCGCGCGAGGGTGTGTCGGTGGCGTGAAATCGTTTTTGCAACGGGTTGCAATGCACAGAGAAACGCGTCAATTGATGGGACAATCAGCCACTTTTCCAATCGGGCCGTGACTATCGCCGAGACAAGCGCGACTCCAGTCTCTATATGCATAGTATCTGGATTAGTTCAACGAGTGATCTTATACTTATTGTACACGATTTTCTGCACAGCAATGATTGGTTGCTGCATTATTGTGTACATGGACGTGATTAATTTTGCGCGATCGTGAATAAAAAACAACATGCAACACACACGTTAGCTTTAAATTTATTTACAAAAGTTGGAGCAATCAACATGATTAATCGTCGCTTGAAAGTCGATGATATATGTTATTACATCTTGCATTTCGCTTCGCTAAGAAAATGAAACACAAGAGAATTTAAAAAAGTATTATTATTGCTGTGGATGATAACCCAACAAAGCGAGGCAATCCGCTGATATATAAATAGAATGAAAATGTATGGAGGAGGCGATATTCCATATCTTCATCGTATATTATACGGCCGAAAATTTCTTATTCATTACATTTACATATTTTATGATTTTAATTATAATGTGTATAATTAGCATATTTAGCAGAAATATGTCTTGTTACGTAAGAAATAATAAGTCTTTTTTAGAACTAAACGCCACGTTAAAGACAAAAATACAATATTAACATTGATAGCGATTCATTAAAATTTATCTACAACTTATGTACATAAAATGTTGATTAGTAAATTGTAATACATAAACATTTTATTTTTAATGTTGAAGTCTAGTATCTTTTGGTTGAACTCAATAATTATATTATTTTTCATTATCAAACCATATTTTTTGAAAATTACTTTAAATTTATTACTTATAATTTAACGATGATATTGTGGCAAGTCACGTCAATATGACAGAGATAAGCAGAGATTAAATTTTAGTATCAATATTTGTTACACACGGGGTTATGCATCGCACGAACTCGTTTCGTCGAATTAAATTTATCAAACGTTTTGAAGCGGATATCGAGTAAGTTAATACACTAGCGCGATCTAACGAGAGAGAAAGATAGTCATTACGTTACAGAAATCATGCTTGGAGTCATGAGTCTTATCACTTTATAAAATAAGGTTCAGCGATTTTGTAAAAATATATTATTATTAATATCACGGATATATTAAAATGTAACAATTATCGTACGCACTCACTTTTTGAATTATATAATGGAAGAATATTGGCCACAAGAAGCAGAGAGAGATGCCAAGGGCTACCAGAAAGAGCCCTAAGATGCCAAGGCCGAGCGACTTGTTCGTCCACGGTCTCATAGCGACGCTCGTGTCTCCGTAAACACTGATCCTCGTCTCTGCAGCATGTGCACCCTGAACTCCCAGTGGCCGTTTTCTTCGTCGATCACTTCTCTCACTCCCTTAGCTTCCCGGCCAACGATCTACGCGCTTCACGGAGTCTCTGCAAGATAAAACGTATCTAATCTACCACACAGTCGGGATAGATGACGAGTTTATGCCTCGTATAGTATATGTATGCACGCGCGTGTTGCCTGTGCGTGGCACGTTTCTTTCAGCTTGTTATGCTTGGTGACGTTTCTTAGTCGGCCAAGAATGCGTAGGCGGCGACACGAATAGACACGCTTCATTTCACGCTGCGTATCAGCTAACATGCCGGATACTTGTGTGAGTATTCTGAAGACCTTCTGAAAATGTATGGGAATATTTTGGACAAATGGACGATACTGGGCGAAGGAAGCTCATAGGTTTAAAACAATATTTACTCGGTCCTCCGTATAATACGAGGCTTTGCAGAAAAAAAAAAAAATATTTAAGTTTTCTTTTTTATATAAATTATATTAAAATAAAGATAATAGAATAACACAAGATATAACGATCTATCATATTTACGGATTTTTCTTGTATTGAAATTTTTGTATGAGTATTTTTTTACTTCTCTCTTTCTTTTTCTTTATTTGTTTATTTTATGACATAAATGCAAATCTAATGAAAACAAATGCATAGCTCTAATAAAAATCTTTTCATTAAAAAAAATTAATCGCTAATAAAAAATTTATATTAGAGATAAAACAATTAATATTACTCGATAATAATAACATGCATCTGAGTTTAAATTTACATTTAAATGATTTCAGAAAAATAAATATTTGTCTAAAAGTTCTCAGCACAACTTATATCTGTTGAAAAAATGTCATGTCAGTATCATCGCATTTACAACATTCCAAATTACATATTGGATTCGTTATCTAGCATGTTTGTTATTAGAGATGAATCGATATAATATCCGGCTTATCTTTTGTTCACGATTTTTTTATATAACCATGACGATACTGAATATTTAAAGTCAACGATAATAATAAAATAAAATAAATGTACGCAATTTTATTTTAACGTGGACATTTAAATGTTGAAAAAAAATTGATTGACGTGATCGGAAATTTTTTTTTATCTACGTAATTTATTAGATCGTTATACAAACTTTATAATTTTCATATTCATTAAATTCATAGAGGTTTTTATAGAAGTAATATTGTCATACTTGCAGTACATAAACATCTTATATAACTTTCAACGATTTAAGATATTAATTTTTTTAATCGAATGTTTCGAGTGTATAGCTTTGATTATTTTATTTTATTCCCGCTCTGTATATATAAATATAAAAATAACAGATATATGTGTAAATGTAGAAATGCTATCTCTTTTAAATATGTTTTCAATTTTATCGATATATAAGAAAGTTGAAAATAATTTAAATTAGTTTTTGTAAAATACAACTCCTCTTTTTGTAAAGTACAAACATATTTGTATCTTGTTGATTGGATATAAGAAGTTGAAACAGCATGATGAATATATAATTCGTCTTCGACGAATATATATTAATAATTAGAAATTCAATTTCGTAATACATTTACATTGGATAAATACATAACTAAGGCCACATAGCTAACACATTAGATAAGACCATTTTAAATCGAACAACTAAAAGCACTCATTCTTTGATGACGTCGATGACAACTGTTATAGCGAATGATCTATATTATTAATGTTTTTATGATAATTTCTAACATGTCATTTCCATCGTATTTGAGCGATAATCAGGCAGGGTTATCTAAAGTTCAGTTCTTGTCAATTGCAAGGATATCTATATTGCATATGCAAGTATTATTTTGATTCGTTATTTTTTTTGTTAAGAGATTGAAAAAATAGTTTTTATTTATTAATCCTAAATAAAAGGCGTCATTTAAAAGTTAGATAATTATATATAATCTCCATAAATTTTCATGAAGTTACTATATATATATATATAATTTTCATCTAATATGTGCTTCATTATGCATATTTAATTATTGCACTGATATCAGAGATTATTCGAAAATAAACTAATGTGATCAATCATGATTAAAGTATAAAACACTATATGTATTACACTATATATATTGAGAGTAACCAGAATAATAACAAACTAAAATCACTTTCCGCGATTGTAGTTTTTTCATTCGTGCAGGCGACACTATCGTACGTTTCATTATGCGAATGACAAAATCATTAATATTTCTACTTTCACTTATTTGTTGACTTCAAAAATCGAGGTTCTTTACATTTAGACTCACTTTTCAATGCAAAAACTTGTTGTCCAAAATTCCAAAGTTATAGTTTTTTCTTGTAACGTCGAAAAATATTAACTGAAAAAGACGATGGATAAATAGTCCCTTAGTTCTCAGGGACTGCTACTCTCGTGTCTTTGTGCTCCGATTTTCTATACGGCGCGTTTGTTACTGATGAATAGTATGGGGACTGCGAATCAACAGGCAGGGTCTCGTATCCCCTCCACTTAGGGAGGATTTTTCTCCGAGCGTTTCTGTCCTTTGTGCCCTCATGACCGCGCCTCACATTCCCTTTAAAATCCCCTCATGATCCCAACAAATTAGCCATTTAAACGCGACCACGTGGGAAGACTGTCTTGTCGGCTTAAATTTTTCTATCACGACAGACTTACATTCTGTTATTCTTCATTTTCATGGTCTAGCACGAGATGACATATATAAATATTTGCAAGATAAACGTATATTTATACTTTTACGGGAACATTATTTGTATATGAAAAAAGACTAATGCACAGATGCTCGCGAAACAATAATCAATAAATGCGGTACAAAATTAAATCTTGCTAATAAATAATTTTATAATTATTTACTCGATTTACAGTATTATTTTATTGCAAAAGCACGTCGCGAAATAGCATAAAGAAACACTTATATGTACTAATATATTCATATATTTATTATCTTTTGGCCTTTCAATATTTTTCCCAATTTTTTTTTCTATATTATGCGAATTATATAAATGTTATCTTGTAGAAAATGTGAATATATGTGAAATGAAATTATAAGTAAGGCATTACTTGTACGCTATCATATTTGCTTTGCACTTTTAAATTATGTATTCTTCAAAAATTAATTTTTGGTTGTAACCTAATATTTTTTGTAACACTATGCTGTATCTTACATTATTAGGAAACTTGAATTAAAAAATGGTAAATGATTAAAACAACAGATGAACACACACACACACACACACAGATGTACGAGTGCGTGTATTGAGTAGAACAATTATAATATAAACAATTATATTCTATTCACACGCACTCGCACAATCATCTGCTGTTTTGCTCATTCTGTTGCTTTGGCCATTCTTTAGTTAGTTTTTTTAATTGTTTCATTATTCAACTTGCATATATTTTTTTTATTTTAATTTTGTTATTAAGAAAATTGTATATATAAATATGTATAATATTATAATATGAAAATAAGTAAAATTATTGGATTTTAGAATTTGATACTAATATTTTCAACTTTTGTAGAAAGACACGATAACTTTCTGTGCATGCTCTTATATGACACATTTTATCTTTATTTCCACCAATTGAGCCAATCATGTTAAAGCGAATTTCTCATTTGTTTGTCGACTAACATAAGTGTTAATCATATTCGTATTTCAAGAAGAATACGCATTTTTTTTATAAAGGATGTCTGTCACGGAAAAATAATATTTAAAGCGAAATAGATGTTTTAGATATGGAAATAATTATTATTTTCATACTACGCAAACATGAATTCTTTGAATTGATAATCTTGTGGCTGATTAATTCAGAAATGCAGTCTAAGGAGAGAGTTTTTGCGATCCTACCACAGATGATGAGAGATAAACAGTTGTCGGCCTCGTTACCATCGCGGTCTTACGTAATTGTGAATAAATTATTATCGCATGGTCGGACCGTATCAGTGCATCGAATGGAAATAATTCGATTTTATACTTTGTACGCACACTCTCTGTCGATATTTCCTCATCTATATTTAGAATTAATGTGATGAAGGAAGTTGTCTAACGATAAAATAGTTAATGAGGAAATTTATTTAATGGAAATGTGTGTAAATCACACTTGATTTCTTTATTTTATCACGTTATCATGATACACGTGTTTAAAGAATTATTGTTAGTTGTCAAGAATAATATATATGTTGCGGAAGAAGTATATACTATACTTTATACGATGAAAGATTATGTGTAATACATATATAATATTTCAAGCAAGAGATTTACTGTTAATCGAAAAATATAAACGAAAATTATTATGCGAATCGAGCATTTAAATCAAAATAATGCAATTCATCTAGACTTCTGATAAAATTGAAAGTATATGTATATATTATATCGAAGAATTTTTTCATTTACGATTGCTTATTCGACATTCTCACAACATTTCTAAATAATTACTTTTAATCACTTGCGGCCAAGACAATTCCTTGTTTTGATCTTTGATTCTTAATCTCGACTCTCTTTTCTTAAATTTTGCACGAAAATGAAACGCACTTTTGACGCCTAAAGGAATGTGTCTGCAGAATTTGTAACATGTGTCTCTTGCTCTTCTCTCTCCCTGTGTATCTCTCTTTTTCCTTTTCTCTCTTTCTTTTTCTCTTTTCGATATCAGCCGCCTTAGTTTCACATTCTCCTATATATCGTATGGGTCCCTATCCTTTTCTCTTTGTACTTTAAACACTTTCTGATATTTTGGTCCCCAACTGAAAATACTTTCCTTCTCGTTTTACCGGTTATTTCGAGGTCTGCCGGTTAGTAGGAGGAGAAAATGAACTAACAAACCGGTGCTGCGGTAACCTACGATCCGTTAACAACGCACGTTTGAGACTGTCGGTATACAATCCGGGCGAGAGAACGATCGTGCTCCCAGCGGGTTGCAAGCCTCTAAAGTGCCACCACCTCTCCCTGAATCCTTGTCGCGAGCTAGTCGTCCCTCAGTTATCGGCGTGCATTTGACGTCCTCGCGAATTTTATATCGTCGCTCCGTTGATTGATCCGGTAAATTCGATCCGGTAATGCCCACGAACGTTTACCTCATTAACGTAAGTCGGTCGAGCGCGTAATCGGTTGTCGGAATCAGTTCCGAAGAAGGAATCCAACTAATTGCCGCAATGCCGGCGCCTCACGAATTACAGTGACAATTATGCCGAGACACTGAAGCATGGAACCATTTGCGTAAGCATTAAAAAGATAAGGATAGAGGAGAACTCGTTAAAGATACAGTCTGCTCGAAAATGATGAAATCAGCCGCGATCATAATCTAGTCAATTTCCAATATCATCATATGTCATCATAATTTATGCTAATTTTGATAAATGCTTTACGAATTCGATATTCTAATACATTCTACAATAATGATATAGTATTTAGTATATACATATATTTCAAGCTGTCCTCGATCGTGAGACAGGTATCCATTAATTGCGAACGTTCGCAAACGTTTGCAAAAACTTGGTAAATTACGTAATTTTAGGTGAAGACGTTGAGCATGCATAAAAAAATGTTTGTAAAGAATATTCAATTGAATATTCGGCTGTTTACGAACATTTATCCAGAGGAAGTATGATACATTTAAAGAAAATATTCACAAGCGTTCGCGAACGTTTATAAATGTTTGTTAAAAATGCTTTTTTGGTAGAAACCCAGCTTTACTGCGACGATTTGAATGCAAAGTCTATTCTGGCATCATTTAGATTTAATAGAATCTTACATATTTTTTTGTAATTGTCATTGACTTTAATTTAATTTACGACTTACAGAAAAGAAGTTTAATTAGAGTAGAAAATAGTTATTTCTTTTTATATCATCTGTGTCTAATATTATGATTAACGAGTATTTGATTTGCTATTTGAAGCACTCAATACATTAAAACTATCTTTACAGGAAATTACAAACAAATATAAAAAAACATTATTTAAAATGAAATACTTTTCTTAACAACATGTATATTTTATGCAATGCATACTGACTTGTTATAATGTCAGTAAATATACGTAATACAAGCACGCGCAAAAAGTATTAATTAATGCATATCGAATGACGCATATTGATACGCGAAAAAAAGTAGCTACTTTGGACTGCTTGTTTATTTTAAATTGATTTGTATATTGCTCTTTTTTCACATCCATTTTTATGATAAGTGACAAATAAACGATATTAGTTATAAATTGATTATACACTTATAAAATATATTATTATCAACAATTCAATATATATTAAAATCAATTATTGATAATATATATTAAATAATATATATTATGAATAATTAAAATGCAATAACATATGTAGCTATTTTACGAGCGCTCTCTCAAAAAAATTTATAAGTTTTTGCAACCATAATAATGGCTTTGATTAATGATATTTCTTGCGACGGCCAAGGACACGTATCGTTCCACCTCGGTAATCGATGATTTTATTACGTCAATAATTTCACATGAAAATGGAAATTTCGTAAGCGCCCTCATGTTTACATCGCGAGGACCGTCACCTTTTCCCAATAGCGTGTTGCTGAAAGAAGCCATTATATTCCGGCAAGCACTACGTCAATCTATCCACTTATGCAGAAACATCTTCTTGTGTCATTATCATCAGGTATCAGCCGACCGCTTACGAAGCCCGTCAATGCTCGTGCATTTGCTGGTAATAACACTCGGTATTTCGTCATGCTCGTCTCGTACAGAAACGTGATATAAATGTACATCAAATACTGTAGATAATAATACGTCCAACTTTGATTAAAAACAGGCAATACAGCGCACTAGCGCTACCACGCGGGCTGAGTTGTTAGTATTTTTTTAGTAGAGGAGAACGCTTGTCTCGTATTTAAGTGGTTCGTGATTATATTAATGAAAGCTGATCGTTTGCATCGTGTGGAATCTGGAAATGTTAACGAAAGTACATCAAATGTTAAAACAAAATTAATATCAAATTGTAATATTAAGGAAAATATGTGTATATGTAACGATTGTTATAAAATATTTTTAGACAAATATTTTAACGTTTTATTAAAAGCCTATGTTAATAAAATTAATGATAGTAAAAAGAAAAGGTTAATTATGACATAAAATGTTAAATTAAAGAAAATATCTCACAATTATATACGTATTTTTATTTATCATTTACATTGTTACCCAGCCAGTAACACTCTATGAAGCAAGAGTTTATCACCTCAGATTAATAGATGGCGCTGTTTCAGTGGTTGCCTTGCAAGACAAAGGATTTTTCAAGAGTTGGACGTATTATTATCTACAGTATTTGTGTACATCGATTGACAAAGCCAATTACGAGATGCGATCTTGTATCTAAATAGAATGCTGAAGGTCTCTTTCTCGCTGGTATAATATGAGTGGTCACATGTAGCGCAAACAATAGCAATCATGCCACTATCGAGTATCAGTAAACTCACGCGTAAAAGACCATAAAAATATCTTTGACATTTTCGGAAATTGCCTTATCCATGGAGAATTGGTCGCAATTACGCGTAAATGTCTCGCCATTTATATATTTAAATGTTTCGATATCTAAAATATATCCGAGTATTGTATATAAATTTGATATATAAATAAAATTTATTTTAACGAAAAATTTTGACGAATTATAATTTTTTTTCTGAGTTATTGGAAATATATTAATAGAGAGAGCAGTATTATTTTTGATATAACGACATTTCTTCACGCGATATGGACCTGAATTCTGTCAGCGATGCAAAAATAATTTATCTATAATAATTGTCTTTATTGACGAATAGAGAATAAACACATATATATAATTACCAAAAATTTACAAAATATTATATCAATTAAATATTTAAAGTTTACAAAACAAGCAATATTACTGACTGGCATAATGATATATTTTTTCAATTTTCTTTATTGTTAACTGCAACTATATATTGTGATGTACAGATATATATGATAATGCTGCATCGAAAAAATTCAGTACAAGTAGCAATAAGAAACGAAGAAGATATTTATGCATATCCCTTACGGGCATAATTTATATACAATAAAAAAAAGGAGAAAAACATGTAATAAATCATAAACGACGATTCCTCTTGACACATAATCTTGATACTATTTGACGGTTGATGACCTGTAATATGCATGAAGTCTAATTATTTAAACGTGCAATTACTTAATAAAGCTGTCAAACGATACACAAAGTATGATTTAATTAGCGATACAAGAACACTCAAGAAACTTATATACTATATTAGAGGTCGGTAAATAAAATCGCTTACACAGGTGATACTCAAGAATCTATATGTCCCTAATATATCAATTCCTTTGATATATTTCGCTCTTCACATTCCGTCACTATATATATAATAATATTTGATACTATTTTTTTATTTATGTATGTCTTTAACGAGCTTTAAAAACTCATATCTTTTTTTTTCAAGACGCACAAATTTGTATTGGATAAAATTGTACGCTCTCTCTGTTATTTCACGAAGGAAACATAGTGTTGTTTTTTTTCTGTAATGATTCATTTCGCTAGTAACCGCACGAATGATGTGAATACTTAATCAATTATGCGCACGAACAGCTATCTTGCTTGAGTACACCACGTGTGTTTTCCACAAGTTCGGTCGGCTATTTCTCGTTAGACGGTTGACAAAAACGTTTTCTCGCCCACCATACAGCGGCTAGAGCGGCTGCCAAAAAACCTATACCGGCGACGATTCCCATGGAAATTGCCCTGTTGCGACGATAAGCAGGCACCTCCAAACCGATTCGTTCACTGGTTGCAACGTCGTCTGTAATGGACATCGCTGCCACTTCGAAAGTATAAAAGCTTTCCTCCTCCAAAGTTTTTACTAGGATAATTATTAATTAATTAATTATAGATTACAATTATTATTATTGTTATTAGTTGTTATTTCAAACACGGTAGTATGTATATAACTAATTTATTAATTAATAATTATTACATAAGAGAGAGTGGTTTTATATGACAAGTTGTTTACCTAGATAATAAGTATCGGTTGTTTCTGCTCTTCCATACAAATGCTCGGACGGTCCTCGAAACCATCTCACAGTATAAAGCCTAACTTGGTTTTTTCCGTATTCAGGTGGTTCCCAAGTAACCAAGTAACCCTCAACTGTCGCTTGAACTTTTACGTTAATAGGTGGTCCCATGATTTCTTCTGAAATGGTTATGATATATTTATAACTTTGAAATATTCGACACTGAGATGTAATCAAATCTATTCTCAAACTTTTTTTACTCACCTAGCGGACTGCGATATTCCGATGCCGAGTTCTCATTGATAGAACCTAGAAACGAATATTACGTTTTAATTTATTTTACATAAATCTGCTCGTTTAAATACGCCTGAGAGATGACAATCTTACTCTGCAGAAAGTTGATAAGCTTACTCGGCTGAGTGAATATTCGAAGCGCTTTACTAAACATTCCGTCACCGTGCTTATCCTGACTCAACACCATAAACTCATATTCTCGTCCTGGATAAAGATTGTTGACCGTCGCTTCCGTAATTTTTCTCGAGAGAATTTTCATGGTTCTCCATTCGGACGTGTCCGTTGGTCTGTACCTGCGCGCATACAAGACGCGTATGTATTTAACTGTACATTAATTATAAAAAATTTCTTGCTCCTTCCAGCGAGCGACGATTCAGAATTTAATATTTTATTGTTATTATCGAATAAACGAGATACTTTACCATACTGAATATTCCATCTTGGGTCTCACGTATCCAGGTACCCAAGTCAAAGTGACGGCATTTTTGCTACTGTTGGCGCTTAGATTGTACGGTGCTCTAGGCGGGACGTTCAATACCATTAATTCAGCATCCGCGATGACCGTTGCTGCCTCATTGCTAGCTGCGCATTGATATAATCCTCGATCGTGTTCCTGAATCCTTTCTATCGTGAGATTGCCACCAGTTATGATACTTCTCTCAGGCGATAAAGGCATTCCGTCCTTTCGTCGCAGAAAATTATTCGTTTTATTACAAAGCAGAATGTATGCAACATAACATTAATGTAATTAACAATTACGGCGTCGTACTTTGTACCACACGATAGTAGGTTGACGCGAATCGTCGCCGTCTTTGGCTTGACAAGGAATTTCCAAGACATCGCCAAGCTTTCGCATATATAAATGTTGTGGCGTAACTGTGAATATCGGCGGTCTTTGAACTATCTGTAATAATTAATAGTATATAAAGTATACTCGATATAACAAATATCGAGTGATATACAATCGGTATTTAGTTTTGAGAAGCTAGTGTGCTATCAAAAGGAAATATCTGATTTCGTTATAGAAATCTACCTCTGACCGAAATTTTTCTCTTTCTATTTTTCTTTTTTTTCGCGATCTGTATTGTTCTTTACAATATCTCGAGCAACGATGATAGATACTCACTACGGTGATCGAAGGACTGGGCCCTTCGGTGCCTAGTTCATTGTAGGGAGTGCAACTATAACTTCCCGAATGCGTCTCGTCCACTTTACTAAAATAGAGAGATCCGTTCCTCCTGTAGAAGACCCCTTGCACGTTGTAAGGATCAAAGAGGAATCCATCCTTTTCCCAACGAAGATTTGTGAGAGGCGGGTTTGCTCTGAAGTGGCAGTCTAAGAGGGCTGGTTTGCCGTACGGAAGATAGACCTCCCGGGGTGCGTAAATTACTTTCGCCTTATCTAGAAATTGGAAATATCAACTATCGATAAAGAGACGATGTGAAATAATTAAGCGATGTCACACTTGGCGGTCATTACGATGCTCACATTGAACGTTGAGAAAGGCCGAGGCACTTTGCTGATCTCCGTTTTCCCCGGTCACTACGCAGGTGTATTCCCCAAGGTCACCCATGGCAGCTGAAGTTATAGTCAACGTTCCGTTATCGACAGACATTCTTCTTCTGAGATCCTATTGCGATAATGAGTCCGGTAATTTTTTAGACGTTGAAATACATCTTAATGTATTAAAATATATCTTAAAAATTGATTGAATTTAATTTAATTATATATATATGAGTTTTAAAAATAAAAATTTTTATACCTGTATTTCCGTTATCGGTATCCCTTCACGAAACCACGTTACAATCGTACTTTCGCCCTTAGCGACACAGTCAAAGGTGACAGTCTCGCCTTCCATGGCAGTCTTATTGACAGGTGGTATCGTTAGTAGGGTATCGCCTGCAACAGGCGTCGGGAACGGCGACGCACCTAGGTTGAACGATTTAACGAGTCTGCTCAGCTTCAGGTTAGTAAGCAGCAGCCGGGTTACATAATATCTTTTCGTTCATTATTATGCTTTGTATCAGCGGGATTAACGGCATGAGACAATCAATTAACCACTTGCACTTTTAATTTTGCACTTTGGTAAACGCATTAAACAAATCCGTTAGTATCAAAATTAATTAAATTACATATAAATGCATGGTAGTTTTGCATAGTATGAATTATTATTTCAGAGCGATATTTTTGCAATATTATGCATGGGAATCATGTAATGTTTAGTTTAGGCTAAAACCTTGAATTAATTTTAGCACAGAAATAGTCGTTTTCCGCGATATATTAAATAAAACGATAAATAAGCTATTGTCCGAATATATGAGTGACTCAGTCTTCTCTCGTATCATGTCATAAAATTCTATGTACAAAAACTGAGAATCCTGAGCTGATTACTCATTACATGAATTTTTTTCTGATTGATACAATCGATAGATTTGACATTAGAGGATATGATAAAAATATAATTTTTTTTATTAAGCTTTATAATCCAAATCTTTTAAAATTAATTTAAGTTTTTATAAACAATTTAAATCTCCTTAAGGAACAACCGCGTAATTTTTAATAGTATTTCCTCGTAATATTTTATTAAAAATAATTTAAGGAGATATTTTATCTGAATATCGCTGCGTATAATAAACACAATGATACAAATGAGAAAAAGGAAGCGCAAGTGACCTTTTAATCAAGATGAACTGTTTCTCTCTGCCTCCTGGACTTTAAGAGAGTCAAGAATGTCGGAGGTGTTTAAATGAACGATTAAATTTGAAGACTCATATTTTACTTGTCAAAAAATTAGGGCACATATTTCACAGTTATAAGCTTGGTTAGCTTGCACATCGGACTAAATATAAGTCTTTTAGTCAGTGTTTGTTAATTGGCATCAAATTGCATTAACATGTTAGATTTGATTGCGTCGTTGATAGTATATTGGTAGATACTTACAATTAGTAATATTTGATAGATTGTTGTTGTGTTATTTGGTATTTACATGTTAAGGGATGTATTTTTGTATCCCGTAGAAAATTATATAATAATTAGTAATCATTGATATATACAAATATGTTAGTATATATATAAATTTTTCTGTTATTTAATTCCACTATTTACACGTTTTTTTTATCGTATGCAAATATAAATAATTGTAAATGATGAAAATTACCATAAATGGCGAGGTGGAACCACGTGCCATTGTTTCTAGAATTCGGCGTTCTATTAGGGAAGATCACCTTGCACTCGTACCAGCCCTGGTCGCTTTCACGAATATTTGTGAGGTTTATGCTACCCTGGCCGTGATGTCCGATATTGTCCAACAAGTGTATGCGACCTTTGTAAGCATTGTCCACCGTCACGTGTCCATCGTACCAGGAAAATACTGTACGTTTCTGTAGCATTATAGAATAATATTATTAAGATCTCTTTGGGATACATATTTTTGATAAATTATACAAAAATTAGTTCTCTCTTCTCAGTTCTGTAAGAGTCGTATATTTTATGAGAAATAACATTATTTTGCTCCTGAAGTTTTTTCTTTTTTTGTTTAAAGAATATTTCTTTTCGAATGACCGATTTCTAAATATAATCGTAGACGAACCTTGAAGGAATTACAATCGCGTAATCTGATCGTAGCTGCTACGATGATCATTAATTGGATCATCCTTTCGCGGAATACAAGACTCACGCAACTCAACGAAAAAGTATAATGTGTATTAAACTCAAGTTGTATTTACGCAAGGTCTCACGTTAATGAAGTACGCAGTTTAATGAATAAGGATTCATCATGTTATTTTCAGCAATTCTCAATTAGTCTATCGGTCAGTCGAATTTTCTCATATTCGTCGACAATCCAAAAAAAATCTACGGAATAAGGATACGTCTGAAGGAGAGGAGCGAGAATGGCGCTAATCGGTTCTAATCGTCTGACAATGCATTAACAGTGACCCACTAGTTGGACCCCTCCGTTGTAGACTGAACGTGACTAAATATAATGCAGCCTTGCGTCCCGTACTCCAATTACCACGACGGACAGACGAAGAGGGAAGAAGCACCTGTTTTACATACGCATCAGGGACCAATCAGGTTAAGTTCCACTTGATTTTATGCGATGGCCACGTGCAATCTGTTTCCGTCGTACGTGGCTCATACGATGCGACATCCGGACCTTCCATTCGGGCAAATTCGTCTAGCGATTATTGTTTGTCGTTTTATGAAAATCGATGCTAGGAAGAATTTTTTTCAAGATTATATAAATTATACCAAGCGACTGCTACTTTTTTATTTTCTTTTATCAATTTAAGCACGTCGTTTTTTAGCTCATAAATAAAATGATTTTATAAAAATACTTTCCTATCTTTTCTCGTATATCATAAGATATTCATTGTTACGCTCTCTCGCGTATTATATATCTACTTGAAATCGAGAAGAGAGGAATGGAAATCTATATCCAGATAGATTGTCACATCAATGGAATCAGATATAATTTCGAAGAAATTGAATAACCTACCCTACCTTGAACGCTTTTTCTACGCGTCTCTGCCGGAAGGCGACGAGTACGTCCGTATGTAAATTAACCGAATAACAGCCAGCCTTAACGCTCTTTAATCGTCAATCAGTCAATCGCACGTCGTCGTGTTACCATTGTTACGTGCGGTATGTTATTAAACGCGTACGTCGTTAAAATGAATCCCTTTACTTTAACCTCAATTTTAGATTGAATAAAATAAATGTTCCTCACATATATTTTTCATTACTGCGTTTCATTTTCGAAAAAAAAAAAGAATATGTATAATACTTCTATATCTCAAATTTTTGACGTATCTTAATAAATGTATATGTATCTTAATAATGTATGTATGTTTAAATGTATCTTATGTTTCCAGATATTAATAAAATTAATTTTTCCAAGTCAATACACTGAGAAAAAAAAGTTGTTAACTTGACTAAATGCGTTCAACTAATTATTATTTCTTTAATTGAAATTATTAAGTATTTAAATTAAATACGACATATTAAATCTAACATGATGTATTTTACTTAAGTACTTAAATATTTCAATTAAAAAAATGATAATCAGTTGAACGCATTTAGTCAAGTTAACAACTTTTTTTTCTCAGTGTAGTATCGCAAAATTAATGTGTCGCATTAGAAATTAATATCACATTAATTTATGTATCTACACTATAATTACTTTAATAAACGCTTATATAACAACTATTTGTTTGATCCAAGGTAATATTGTCATTAATCGGCGTATTATTTTGATTACGCAACGTGTAATACTGTTTTTTGCGTTACTATATCCTGTTTTGTAATGGCATTTATTTTAATATATATCATTTTTATTAGATTATGTATTAGCACTAAAGTTTTATTGATGCTATGTCAATGATATAAGAAGAGTCATTGGTAGTTTAAAATATGCAAAATATTTTTCTCATGAATCTGCATCTCGTAATCGGTAAAAAGATTACGAGTTTGTTATTATACTTACGTGGCGGTTCCATTGAAGCACATACGGAATCGGCGTATCGTGTGGAAAGTCAAGATCGCAATTAAATACCGCGTACTCTCCTACCCCGGCATTAAGATAAGTCGGTTCCTTATCCTCTTCTAGGACTAAGCTGTAGCTGCAGGCTGAAAAACCGGCGATTAAAAAAAATTTCTTATCTCGATTACTATGACCAATTTTTATTTATCTGCGTATTTCGGCGACGGAATATCATGGATAAATGCCTGAGAGAAAACGTCGCGTGTAAAGTGATATTACGCATTGGGACTAATTTCCGGAGATTGCGTAATTTTCCGCCGGATTATGCGTGACAATCGAGCGCGTTAACAGAATGATACACGTTGTTGTTATCTTCGCATAAACAGTCAACGATGTACAAGAGTCAACGATGACTGTGCGCGATTATTCGGATAAACAAAATGCTTATTTAAACACTTTTGGGCGGTGGTCGCGAATTTAATTCGCCTTTGCATGGCACTAAACGCTAATCAGCGAATTGTGCCATTTATTGTGATTATAATGTTGGTTTTACGTCTACTTGTTACACCACACTCCGTTCTCAAGCAACTAAAATTGCCTTTTCCTCTAGAAATGTCTCGTGTAACGCAATTTTAGATAAACGATATGATAAGAAATATATGATATTCTTGATTAAATATATGTTAAATATATTCTCTTATATTGTATTTTTCGAAGCTCTTACCTTCGTAGCAGAGTAAGACTGCCAGCAGCTTGTAGACTTTAGCGGCTTGGTTCATCCTTGCGTGTTTCGATCCTATATCTCACGTTTTCACTTATATCGCGTCAACACAACGGTATCGTGAGGACGCGTTGGCAGAAACGACGATAGGTTACACTCCGCAACAACGACCGACACATCTGTCATCACCCGCACTCATCGAACATCGGGCCACCACCTTTGGGCTCAATTCTTAGCACACGTCACTCTCACGCCATAGATGTGTGTCTTGACTATTTTCGAACTCTTTCGTTTTTCTCTTTTCAAATCGGCTCCAAAACTTGAATCTTTCCTCTAAACTCTACACACCTTCTTTTATCTCGGTACCCAACGATTTTCTCCGAACGTTGATTTTACTATTCAAACAATGTTGGGTTGTAATTGATCACCACCTTGTTCGGGTTCAGAGCTTTGTTGAGGATACCGGTGTCACATCGTCGAGGTCGTTAACTCTGGAAAACGCGTCGGAGAAGCACCAGGTATTCTGTGCGCCGGTGTCGTTCACTGGAACGACGCACAGTTTGATCCGAGACGAGATTGGAGTCATCCACCATGGAGTGCTCCGGAGGCAACACTAAATCGCGTAATCGCGTCGTGCTCTCGCTCAATCCAAGCGGATACGAAGAGCTAGGAGTAATGAGTAGCGGGAGGGGGCTGCGAGGGTGGATGGACCGGTGATGTGCGCGGGAGGAATATATACGAGGGATTCATCACGATTCTACGTTTACGGGCACGGTGTGCGCGCTCTCGTTTGCGTCGTATGCGAACTTCGGCACACCCATGATGACACGAATGAATGACGTTGTACAAAAAAAAAAAAAAAAACGAAACCATTTTCTCGAACGAGCGCATCGTTCGATATAGAGGCAGTAACGTTGTAATTAGCGTTGTCGTAGGTTGAGGAATTTGATGGAAAACACTTATTGTTAGCATCTTATAATTTACCTTTATAAGAATGTATGTTTTACAGAAATTCTATCCAAAATTTTATTCATTGAATTTGATGGGGCAATAATTACAACGATAAATTCTTCATTTCTAATAAATGTTTTCAAATAATGTTTGAAATTCAAATATTTTTTAAATATTTATTTGACTCAATAATGCGATTGTCGAAAATAATATAATAAATATAATTAAGTTACAGTAACATTTATTCTGTATAGAACCTTTTAGGATGTACGATCTTTGATGTCGTTGTTGAAGCGTGTGGAAAGTCATGTTCTCACAACGAGAACGGAAGAATTAACCTGTATTCACAATTTATCTTTGGTCGCTGACTCGCGCTCTTTCATTGCTGTTCCTTCTTGGTCAAAGCATTCAAGAGAATTGAGCCTCACGTGCAACGCAAGTGGAGATTAAAAGTTCACTACACTCGGTTGCATATACAATTCTTTGATCTCTTTTAACGACTAGGTTGCGATGTACATATGTAAGTCGTACTTCGTATTGAAAGGTATAATTATTTATTAAAAAATAGAAAACGAAAGATATTATAGGCTTATAGATATTACAGACTTCTTGGCTGAACATATCAATTTTATGTAAATTAATAATAATGTGTGAAAAATAAATTGTAATATTTAAATAAAAAATGTTTAAACATAAGAAAAATAAGAGAGAAAGAATATTTGAATTTATACGATACATATCAGAGAAAGATTCTTGAACCTTTTTATTTATACATCGCGTAATTGTCATTTATGGAGCTCTTTTAGCTAAGACGCTGCTTTCCGGTTACGATATGTTTACTCTACATTCGTGAAATTGACAATTTTCCTTTTTGTCGACGCGTTATCATTTGAGAAAGTAAACTATATTTATTTATGATTAATATTTTTCAATCGTAAAGACGATAAGAATATAAAGAATTTTGAAATAGTAAGCATAGTTTTTTCTTTACTTTTAATACATAGAATTTGAACTGAGCTGTTATACTCGTACATGCAATATTTGTACGAATAGTTGTCAAAGATTTATTTCGCAATATATTGCGATTTATAGAGGTGGTTGCAAAATGCTCTCGTAAAAATATAGCTTAAACGAAATGACAAATGTCAAAACGGCCAAATACTTTCTGCGCACGAGAGATCATCGATTTCCGATGAGGTTCCTGCACCGGAGTCGCACGACGAAACTGCATCGGAGCAGTCGCGCGCGCGTGGGTGACCTCAGATTACGTCACATCCGTCTCTTGCCGCATTATCAGACTGCCCACAGCCTTGTCATGCTGTTGAGATAATGGATCCATTCGCATGGATCACTATCCAGGATTGGACGTGCCCGGGACACTGGAAATAAATGCGTGCATAATGATAGCAACCATATTATTTCATCGTCGACGAGCAGAAGAGGGAACGGCTCGTTCGTGGTTTACCTGTCCTGTCCGCGGTTTGAGAGAATCGATCGTCTGTCATTGCAAAATACTTCTTTCACTGATCGCTAATGAGGATAATTTATTTAAATGTGTCATCAGTATCTCGTATCGTACGATCTCTTGGTCACAGATCGTTGTCGCTTCTATATTCAATTGAGACAAATTCATATTTATACAAGTATCGCATTGTACATTGGAAAGTAAAACTCATAATTTATCGATTTTCATATGGCAATTAAATAATTTTTATTGTTGTGCGGAGCGATACTCTTGATGTAACAATATATTATTTAATGTGGAAATATAATTCTCGTAGAAAAGGAGATTATTACTCTTCGGAGAACCATAACGCACTTTGAAATTATAGAGGGATGATTTTTTAGTGGGTGCGTGTCCTATACAGCCCCGCCGAATGGCCAGCGGGGTGATGTATAACGCATCCCCTTGCTCCCTTTGCAAAAAGAAAGTCTACAGTAGATATATGATGTAAGATGATTTACGAGTATATTTTCGATGGAAGTAATCGAACTGTTGTCAGAGATTATTCTAGTACTTTATCACAAAAATACAATATATGATTTCTCTTGCGAGGGAAACATCATATTGAGTAGATATAGGAAGCAGCGGAAGAGAATAATTTATCTCTGCAATATACTCTTTCCTACGAAACGCGATTTATGATACTTTTTAAAAATTTGAATTTGTACACCGTATGAAAATGATATTTGTACAAACGCATCAATAAGCACAGGGAATCTTTTTGATAAAATATGTTTTGCAATGGAATATCGCGCTCTAGTTTTTGGTACAACATAGCGAGACGTATGTCGCGCAGAATAATGGAAATGACGGCAATTTCCAGTAATCAGTGTCGTAGACGCCTTGCGTAAATGCAACTTCTTGTGGCAGTTAACATCTATATAGTTTCTCGAGGAAATTACAGTCGCGTCGTGATTTTACGATTTTACCTATCAGGCGTTAAAATCTATTCTCGCATAAAGACCGTTTTCATGTTTTGTACAGATTCTTTTTTCAATTATCTTACGGACATTTTAATTATTTGATATCATCTCTTATACATTGATCTAACTATGTCATGTCAAGTAATGATGTACAATAGTTTATTTCAACTTAATGGTAGATCGCGATATAATTATACTTAATATTTAATATTCATCAATGTAATA
The DNA here is from genome assembly GCF_003651465.1 of Formica exsecta. Classification (NCBI taxonomy): domain Eukaryota; kingdom Metazoa; phylum Arthropoda; class Insecta; order Hymenoptera; family Formicidae; genus Formica; species Formica exsecta. The sequence goes on from NW_021850553.1 coordinate 252,800, forward strand.
TTGTCCATACATACCTGTAATGCAATAGCATTTTTATAAAAGGCAATTGCGAACGAATGAGTTGTTTTGTGAAATGTATATTTTTATATTAATATAACAAATATCTTTTTTCTTTTTTTTCTATTTTTATAATGTGATATAAAAATATTGAGTTGAATATTTTGTTAATAATGATTGATGATATTATTTCTTAAACTATTTGTATCATAATTTGATAAGTTTTATCATGCGCTCTTATTAAATTTTTGGAAATATATATTCAGAAATATTTAAAAATAAAATATTTATTGTTATCGAAACATATGTTTGACGGGGTATATTAATCAATGCAATGCAAATGTGCTGGAAACGTTGCTTGTTTCGTTTCAAATGTCGATTTATTTTTTATTTTATTTAATAATAAATTGTCTACAATTTGTTCTAAGTTAGTACGTCTTGGAGTTCTCGTGGGGGGTTCGCGAGAAAGCATAGATCATTCAATTAAAATGGGTATAGGGAGGTGAACAACGAGCATTTACAAAAAGTGACAACGAAACGATTTAACGCACCGTGTACAAGTTTGACGGCGGATATAGTCGAGATATAAGCGGAAGTGAGGATAGACGGTACAGAAGAACGTTACATGTGTGTATAGAAGCAATTCGATGTAGGGCGTGAGAAGGCTAACGATTACAAGTGTGGAAGTATATTCTGAAACGACTCAACGAGAAATAAAAATATGTAATAGAAAGAATATATAGGAGAATAAAAAAAAAATAAAAAAAAAATCTTTGCTCTCTCTATCTTTTTCTTCTCGAATTCAATTCGGCGCAACAAATATTATTACGGTATTAGCGATATTGCCAATGTACGATGATGCGCAAGCGCTCGAAATGCCGTGCTTGGAGCTGCGACGATCTTGGAATTTTGCGAGAGAGCGCACTTAAATCGCGAAAAAAAAAAATATCCGACAATATTACATCGCAAGAAAATATTATATTATCTCATAAGATTCTTAAATAAAAGAGTCGAAGCGTATGGATAATCGCAGATCCAAGCGAAACGCAGTACCCGAGAGCCATTGGTTGGATTTGACATGAACGTGCGTTTCGCGTCGACCGACGGACGTGATTTTATTCGACCGATATGGTATTATGGTAATTGGTAATGTACGACACTGGCGTATTTCACGTCAAATTATCATGTCTTATATGTCATTCGACGCATACCTCGAAGCAGTATCGTCGCTATACTTTTTTGCAATTTAAATGTGTCATCAAAAACGCTGAATATTTATTATTGCGAATGCGCTATTATAATATTTTCAAGGTTTTAAGTATTTTCAAGGTTTTATTAGCGATCGTGATTTAAACATGAGTGATCGCGAGAGAGATCTACAAACTACTAATTTTTTATGTACTTATCTCTAATACAACGTTGCAAGTTATCGCCATCTGTCAAATGTTCGCTTTTCGCATATTAATAATAACTGCGCGATTGTATTATGCGGGATGGCATATTTATAACTATCTACAGAATTTCTACACGAACCCATTAATAAGCGAAATAAGCACACGTTTCGGCTGCGAGTGGAAGCTGCACGATTCGCGATGCCAAAATCTCCCGCGAACGTTCTGCTTCGAGGGGTCGCGAATTTCGCTCACGATTTTGAACAATGGATCATGCCGTCGACTGGCTTTCAGGTACATAACGAACGAAACATTTGAATTAATTAATCCACGGATCACGACGACGTTTCGCTCGCAATCTCGCGCGAGTTACACGCGTGTGTTGGTGATAGCGCGGCGAGGATACGACGACGAGTATCGCGAACGCAAACGGGCGCGATGACGACAAACGTAAATCTACACGAAACGGTCGTGAAAAAGGAATTTGGAACGAACGAAACTATTGTGACGGATGATGACGAAGTTCTTTTCTTTTTACACGAACGTATTCACGATTCAACCATATTATCCATAAACACGCCGTCAAGCGGAACTGCCGTATTTTACCCTAATCTTTCTTTCGCAAAACCACGGTACACTTTCATGGTTTCTCTAGAATTATTTCTCCGTCATCGGACATGTTTCGAACATATTCGTCTTATCGTACGAGTCATTTTTTCCCGCCATGTGATAGGCTCGAGGATAACGCGGAGGATCCCAAGTTTCTCCCTATATCTGTCTCGCTTTTCTTATATTCTTTTTTTCAGTTACTTTTTCTCGTTTACTTTCATTTTCTCCGATGTCTTTCATTCATTCGCACATTTATCGCAATCGTCCACACAGCGTGACCTTTTGAGATCGTTGTATCCAACTATGATATATCTACACGTTACTTATACATCTATATATCGGTTGGATTTTCTCTCGCATACACGATTCTTCCTTTTGTTGCATCCATTCATTCGTTGAAGGGGGAGAGGGTGTATCTTTCGTGTACGATTACAAAGCGTTTTATTTTATCACCACTTTACCGAAAGCGTTTCCTCAGTGTCCACGATGCGCGCGGACGTATTGATCTGAGAAAAATTTATTTATTCCCTTACACATCTTTTAGCATTACATGCATCTCACGCGCCCGATACGTTTATCGCTAATAACGTATTTCGACGATCTTTTGCGATTTAAAGCGCGATGATGTGAGATCCTTCAGTGTACCACCTCCCCCGCTTTATCGTAATATTTCCCGCGCGGATATAATAATTAATAAATACTCGCCGTGTTCGTCGCTCTCGTTGATTAATACGCTACACGCTACATCGTTTACGATTTACAATATCAATTAATTATCAAATTATTAATTCAACCATTAGAATTACTTTAGAATATTGGTACTCTTTCGCGTCACCTCCGTTATTTCGTAACTTTTTATCATATTCTTTTTTTTTTTTATTCTTTTGTTATATCTCTGCGTGACCGTGTGTATGTTACATTATGCTTTGTCTTGTTTCAACAACCGCATTTGCTCGCGTTCTAACCCACTGTCGCTCGCATTCCGTTCACTCAGCCTCATCATTCTGCAACATTCATCTTCTCTCTCACGCACGCACGCACGCACGCACGCATACATATATGCGTATTTTAACGAAATTGTACAGAGCGTCCCGCCTCGACGTGGCATTCACGTGGCCACTCTTTCTTACTCATCTTCTTTTTCCTTTCGCTATTACGGTTCGTCGAAGTATAGTTGAATCGTGAGAGTGTAGGGCCCTTGCTAATATTTATAATAAATATGTATAATATGCGTACGTATATAAATAAGTGTTTGTACTATAAAGAAAGTAAAACGTCTGGGGTCGCGGGCCGGGCCGATCGCGATTCCACGTGGGGAGCTTTCACGGTCGCCCGTATATAGAGAGAGTTTAGAAAAAAAGGCGGTCCCTCCTCATCGTGTGGACGTGTCCGCAAACACGTGGGACACGTTCTCGCGTTAGGTCGCGCAGCTCGACATTGATTAGCCCGTAGATTCGCCCGAAAACCCCCTCGATCGGCGATCACCGGCCCCCGATTTCACGAGACTCGAGATGATCTGATGCGTTTGGTGAGAATTAGGTGGGTCTCGAAGAACGCCTCTCTCGTATTTTGTGTGTGTATGTGTATATGTATATATGTATGTATGTATGAGTGTGTATTGGCACGTATAAGTGCAATATATTTATATGTTGCTGTCATGTTTGTGTGGGTGAGTGAGTGTACATTTGCGTATGTTTTATATAACTCCTTTTTCTCTCTCTAATACACACACGAAATCCGGCGTGATCGGCGCGTGTGTGTGCACGCGCACGCCCCTTCCGGCTGACGATGATCGCGTGTCTCTCTATCGGTCGCTCTTCTCCGCTTAAATATTTTAATTTTACTTATTTATATTCAACGTCAACGCTTCGCACGCGAAATGAATCGAACGCACGGTCGGATCTTCTTTATTGGCAGTTTATTGAGAGAAAGATTTTTTTTTTTTTTTTTCGTATATTATTTTCTTTAGTATTTTTTTTCCTTTGAGTCCGATCGAGACGTCGTTCATCGAACGTGTTCGCATCGCTAATCTAATCGAAAAGATCGACCGATAGACTCCGGAATG